>NC_142098.1:13015714-13167857 GCF_054644295.1 Miniopterus natalensis
GTCCTGGAGGCCAGAAGCCAGAGACCAAGGTCTCAGCTGAGCTGGTTAGTTCTGGTGCTATGAAGAATCTGTCCAGGCCTCTTTCCCAGGCCTGCTGATCTGCTGGCAATCTTTTATGTTCCTTTGTTTGTAGAGCATCACCCCATCTCTGCCTCCATCTTTACATGTTATTCTCTGTGTGTCTGTGTCCAAATTTCCCCTTCTTATAAGGAAACCAGACGTACTGGGTAAGGACCCACCCTGTAATGATCTCATCTTGACTATATCTGCAATGACCCTATTTCCAAATAAGGCCACATTCTGAGGTACTGGGGGTTAGAAGGATCCCAGTATATATTTTTGGGGGATACAATTCAACTAATAACACTTAGTAAAGGAAGTTTAGTATAAAGAAAATAAAAATATGTGTAATCTGCTTGGCCAGTGTGGCTCAGTTTGTTGAGTGTCGTGCCATGCACCAAAAGGTCACCAGTTCGATTCCTGGTCAGGGCATATGCCCAGGTTATGGGCTTGATCCCCCAGTTTCTACCTCTTTCTAAAAAACAAAATCAATGAAAACATTAAAAAAAAAAAAAAAAAGTATAATCCCACCAATCAAATTTAAACACCTAAGTTGAAATTTTTCAGTGTTACATATTTTCCACAAAATAAGGATCAAGGATCACGCCGGACATAGTTTCATATTCTGCATTTTAAAACTTAACATTAATTTCCCATGACATTAATCTTCAGAATGTAGCTTTTAATGGTTTTGTAATATATATATAAATTTATAATGTTCCTGATAAAATTTTAATTTTTGCATTGCCTGGAGAAGGGACTTTGTGCACTTGGCACCTTGGTTTCTTTTCTATCTTAGTGGGAGCACACAAGGCATCAGCACAGTAGGTGCTTTATGAGGGTGAGCAGAGATCACTTGAGCTTGTCTGTGTGAACTTGAGGTCAGAGACAGCGTGAAAAGAAAGTCTGGAGGTTGTAGGAACATCATGAGGTGGGGTACCTGGGCAACCAGCTGCATGGGGCGCCAGGGCCTGCCGTTTTCTAGGCTGTTCCTGAGGGGGGCCTGCCTGGGAAGGGATTTTCTTTGTTATATAAATTAGTAGTTGTTTATTGGGGCCCTCTCCTGGGACCTCAGTTCTCCCTGGGAACTGACCCAGTACTGTGAGCCTGTCCTGCTACACACTTTGTTTTTCTGGCAGAAGGATCCCTTAAAAAACAAAACAAAATTATTTTTTAGAGTAGTTTTAGGTTCACAGCAAAGTTGAGCAGAACTACAGAGATTTTTCCATATATATCCCCATCCCCAAGCTTCCCCATTATCAACAATCCCCCACCGGAGTGGTACATTTTTTTTATAGTCGACGAACATTGTCAGCCAAAGCCCACTGTTTACATTAGGGTTCATTCTAGGTGGTGTACATTTTAAGGTTCATTGTACAGAATAGTTTCACTGCCCTAAAAATCCTCTGTGATCCACCTATTCATCTTGTCCCTTTAATTCCTGGCAGCTTCTGATCTTTTTACTGTCTTCATCATTTTGCCCTTTCCAAAATGTCATATGGTTGGAATCCTACAGTATTTAGCCTTTTCATACTGGCCTCCATGTATTTAGCCTTTTCATACTGGCCTCCATGTTTTTTCATGGCTTGACAGCTTAATTTTTATTAATTTTTTGTGCTGAATAACATTCCATCATCTGGATCTTCTACAGTTTATACATTCACCTACAAAAGTGCATCTTGGATCACTTTTAATGGTCTCTCTGATTTTCTCTAATGGAGAAACAATAAAAAAGCCAGTTGCTGACCTCTGAACTCAGTTCTGACCTCTCTATGAACTGTCTGGAAGAGAAGGGGCTATTCCCTCCCAAAGCTTGTGTGCTGTGTTTTGCCCTCCAGTTAGTTCCAAGAGCCCTGGACTGTAACAGGAGGACATTGCTCAGGAATGATGCAGTCCTTAAGGAACACCTGCAACACCTTGCATGGAAACAGTTCCCACATTTACACACTGCAAAGTTGGTGATGGGAGAGAGCGAGGAAGGGAGAAGGATGGCCTTAGGCTGTAGTCTCTCTGGGGTGTCTGAGAGGTGCATACCCAGTCCAGAGACCTGTTAGGTCCTCACTGGGATTCCTTGGGAAATGTATGCCGCTCTGTCCAGCCAATGTGCCTTTGCCCACACCACTTAATTTTTCTTTCAAAGACTAGACCAGTAATTCTTAACCTGGATTTATTTTTAAATTTTTATTTATTTTTATCCCCCCCCCCCCCCCTCCAATTTTCAGGTACTTTATTGTTAAAACAGGTCACAACCACTGAGCCTCTGGCCTGTTCTGCCAACGTATAAGCTATAAATGCTTGCTGGGCAGCTCAAGGGCACTCTAAATAGAATGTTTGAAAATTGAATAAAAATCCATATAAAAAAATATTCAAAGTTTCCATAGGAACACAGGTAAGTGTGACCTCATCGCCTAAGCCTCCCACATTGTTCCATCCGTGCCAGCTTTAGAACACTTAGAATGTATTGGGGTTTTTAGCTGTTTCAGATGTTATCAGATTCTTCAAATACAGTGGAACCTTGGTTTTCAAACTTTTAATTCATTCCAGAGGCTGTTTGAGAAGCGATTTGTTCGAAAATAGAATTATTTTTTCCCATTAGAAATAAGGTAAATTGAATTAATCCTCTCCGGACCCACAAATGATTCCCTTTTTTAACCTTTCTTATATACAGCACATGTCTAATGTACTGTTTAATCTATAAATAAACACTTCTTTTTCCAGATTTATCGAACAGTCCCCTACTAGCCTTAAAGAATCACTTTCAGCACTCTTCCAGGGGTGCAGCATCTTCAATTTTCCACATATCACTGCCTTGGAAATTTTGTCACTGGCTAAATCAACACAGTTTTTCTACCTCTTCAGTTGCCAGTGATCCTTGTTTCATTAGCACTCTTAGCAACATTAGCACCCTTGATGGCCTCTTTTTGTTTTAAAGTTGTGCTAATTGTTGATTTTGCCAGCAACAAAAGCTTTCTCTCCTTTGTTTTTGCCTGAGAGACGCGTTTTTGTCAGGCTGAAGTATCAGCTTAAAAGGGTTGTCAGGTGGAAAACCCGAAGTTTGGTTGACAACTCAGAGACATTTTTCTTGTGAACAACTTGGTGGAGAACCATATTGTTCGGGATGGGAGACATTTGAGAACTGAAGTTTGATTGTGCAATTTAATTTTTTTCACTAACTCAGCACATACAGTGCCATGACTCTTTCTAATCATTTTTGAGAGTAAGCTCTGCACACTGATTCAGCAACAGGATTGCTGCTTAGCTGCCTGTGCCGCATCTCTCCCCGCCCCCCAGCGGAATCCTACCTGGTAGAGTATATATCCAGAGGCGAAGAACTGTGCCCTGGGCTGGTAGACAGCTTGGAATGACTTGGAACCAGTGCATTCAGCCTGTGCTGCAGCCTCTAGGCTTTTCTTGTCACACACAACACATGATTCTGGATTCTTTTCATTTTGACATTCAGGATACAGTACTGGGTCTGGGTACTACAAAAAGAGGCTGTAAAATTTGAAATAGTGTGCCTTATCCTTGCTAGGCAAAAGGGACAAAGTCCTGGTCATGCCTCAGCCTGAGGCAAACAGGCCTCTTGTGTACCCTTTTCCCATCCCATTGGCTAACTGGACACACTCTGCTGTTTTTCACACATCTTAGTTGGAGGGGGCTACATTTCCTTTTCCTAAAGAAGTAATATGGACAGCTGAAAGTCTACCTGGTGGGGGCAGGCCTGCCTCTGTGCTCCTGACATGGAACAACACTGTATTGGGCATCTGGAGTTAACCCAGGGAGACGGTCAGAAAGCCGACACTTCTTTGGGAGAAATTCTCAGATTTTGTATATGTACATCTTTTCTCTCTCCTCATCTAGTTGACAGCTTTTATGGTGGGGTCCAGGGAGTGGGCCACACAAATTAAAGGGTATTATCTGGGTGAAGTATTGACAGGTTCTGTGATAGAAGTGATCTCTCCTGTCTCGGGCCCTGCCCTCACACTTTTTCATCCCTGGAACTTTAAAAAAAATTTTTTTAAACTGATGGAGTGGGACAACACATCTATTTGTTGTTCTGTTTATGCATTCATTGGTTGATTCTTGTGTGTGTCCTGACTGGGGATTGAACCTACAACCTTGGCTTGTCAGAGCGACACTCTAACCAACTGAGCTACAAGCCAGGGCTTAGGAACTTTTGGGGCTGTAAATACGGAGGAGTCCAAAGAATTTTTGTCTATATTTTTGTCTTTATCTGTTGATAAAATGTTTATTTACTAATAGGAATATGTAGTTGGAATATGAAAGAGTATCTGAATAGCTTCTTGACATAATTTTGGAGGTTTTCTTTGATATGATAGCAAAACTCGACAGATGATCACTTGGAGAAAGGTCAGTGGCAGCCTGGAATCTCCATAGAGTCATGGATTTTGCTTTTCAATTACATTTAAACCCACTATCCTTCCTTGCACTGTGAGATGATCTTTTACAACTGTGTTTGATTCGCTGAGTTATTTAGATCTTACAAATGCTCATGTACTTATTTTACTATTTTTTGTTTTCTGTTGCTACCCCTCTCATTAGAAGAGCCTTTAAGCCATCAGAAGCTATCTGCTTACAGTGGGGAGTTTTTCAAAATTTTAATATTTGACTGAACGAGTCTGGTTTTATTCATTTTCCAGAAGTGATCTGCTAAATACCTATATCTGAATAATTGTAGTTTGTATATCAGTCATTTACAGAAAAATTGTGTTCCCTGAAAAAGCTTTAGCTGGAGAGAATTGTTGTATTTGGTGCACAGCAGAAATGCTTCATGCACACTTCTCATTTGTCATCGGATACGAAAAATTACTCAGGGCTTAGGATTTAATGAAATTAACAGTTATTGCTTCATCATGGAAATTATTAAGCAAATTGGACCATTATTTTTGCACCATCAGTACAAATATCACCCCAGCTACAAAGGCAGTGTTATTATGAAAAAAGTTTCAGAAGTGTTGCAGAGATCCCCAAGGGTTCGTGGACAACACTCTGGAAACAGCTGTACTAAGAGAAAATGTAGCTGAACAAATTACGTCAACCTAAATGCTTATCAATAACTAAACATTTTACAGCCTCCGGAGAATCTGATCATGTCCGGTCCTTCCCTTCAGTGCATAGCTCACCAATTTGTGTGCATTTTCATAGGGGACCCTTGGCAGTTAGCACCCCTCCTGCAGCCATGGAAATGTAAAAACTGGCTCCCATTTAAAGTGGTTCTGTGTATCTGTCCTGGGTGTGTGCTCACACACTCAGCACGTCCTGAATTGCATGTTGGCTCACTATTTGCTTGCCCTTACTCTGATCTTGTTTTTGGTTGCCTACCAGTAGCAAATGGACTGAGCCCCACAGTGCAGGCTGTTTCTTGAGTGATAGCCTGTTTTTAGGGGCATGGACTCTACTCCCTGGGTAGGTTGCTGGATGAGGTCCAACCCATTCCTCTGGCAGTGAACAGCCTTCCCTAGGGCTCATCCAATTTACTTGCATAATTCTTCCTTTAAGAAGCTGCCTCAAAATTGACTGTGCATCTCGTATTTTTAAGACCCCAATTCTCTTGGATTATTTTAATTATGTTGCCTCTCTGGCTCACTTTAATCTTGTCTTGTAGTTTAACCTGGTCACATGATTTGAAAATTTGTCTTTGCTTTTCCAAATTTTGCAGATCTTTTAAGAGATCTGAATTGCAGTGGCTTGAAATATATTATTATATATTTGCCATTTTGGAGAACTTTTTAAAGTTATGGAGTTCTGTATACTCAACTTTTATTAGTCTTTAAAAAAATTGCTGTCTCTGAATTGGCTGCAGTGAGACCTTGAAACACGTTCTAATAATGCTAGAGCTGATTTGCTTTAATTGGAAATAAGGACTCTGGACATTTTCTTTCAATAACTCAATAACCTTTTTAGGCTATTTATTATGAAATTATAACATATAAGCATCTACTGGATGCTTACTCCTATAAGCATCTTTACTAGAGTTCTTTTGATAAGGTGTAGCTCCTGTATATGAAAATGATCTTTTCAGGTTTTATTGAGATGAGGAGAAAGTACTCCCAATTTTCTGTCAGAGGTATTTTTATATTAAGAGAAGTTTCTTAATTATTCAGAGTGGTATGGCAGGATTGGAGGACTCAAGGCCATTTGTTTTCCAGTGACCTGGAAGCCTGGTTGGGATTGCAGTCTTAGGATATGCTACATTGTGGAGAGAACCAGTTAAGCACTCCGTGGACCTTGTGAATTGCCCTCACCTCTGGATTGGACAGTGCACATAGCTGCCAAGTGCTCCTGTGGAAGTTCACTTTGCATCTGGGACATGGTGAAAGAGCTGGAGAGGAACAACCCTGTGAATTGCTAGCATTGCTTGGTTTGCATATCCAGCTGTGGGTCAGCAGCACCCACTTTCATTTTTGACAAATGGTTTGAGCTTTGCTTATTTGTAGCCCTCATAATTAAATCAATTTGTTATAAGAACTTTCTTTGTGATCCTTTTGGCATACATTTTTTTAATACACCTACTCATGTAAATCAAAATAATAATTCTCACTGTCCCACATAGTTCTTTCTTTTCAGTAAATATTTAACACCTGTTATGTACAATATGCTGTGTAAAACAGCTGGGTTTCCAGGATGAGGAGTAATGGCACCTGGAATGCTTACTGCCTGTCAGCATTGGGCCAGCTGCTTTGCCTTTTAATCCTTAATAGTCCTCTGATGTGGGCATTATTCCAATTACAGAAGAAAAATGAAAGTTTTAAAGTGTGTGTGGGACTCTTGCAGTCCGACAGCATGTTCTTCTACGAGGCCATGGTGTTACTTGTGAACACTGGCGGATGAGGCTCTGGCCTCCTGCCCTCAAGGCACTTACAGTCTTGCAATAAGATGCAAGGCCCACAAAGAGACCAGCCAGAAGCTCCTGTGAGAGGAAGTGTGCAATGGGAAGGGAGGACACCATGTCTCTTCAGGGTTGGGGTTGACAAAGACTCCACCACAGCGGTAGCATTTGGGTGGGTTTTGAGTAATAAGTAAAATTAGAACAAATGGCCATGGGGATTAGAAAAGGAATTTTAGGTGAAGAAAACAGAATGGGCCTAGAGCAGAGAGTAGCTTGATGTGTCTAAAGGTTTGGGGCACAGGCAAGATTGGAATGCCAGACCAAGGAGTGTCCTGAAAAGTGGTGAGCGGAAGCAGGTGTTGGAAGAGAGGCATGGTGCAGGAAGCCCAGTGAGGCAGGCACTAGACCCTATCTCCATGACTGCTCTGGGGTGGAAGGTTCAAGAGAGGGCTCCACAGAGTGTGAAGCTTGGGAAGCTGGGCAGCTAGATCCTTGAGGCATGGTGATTAGAAGGATGACAAGTGTTGCTTTGGAGACAGGAGACAGAAGGGTCTGATTGGAGAAGCTGTGGTTTGGGCATGATGGATTTGAGGTACCAGTGGAAGGAGTGACTGGGATACCAGTAAGCAGCTGAGAGGGACATCTAGGGTTTGGGAGATAATTCAGGACAGGTAGTTGAGGCCTGGAGAGTCCCCCTTTATGGGAGGGGGTGTGTACACAGATTTTATTTTATTTTCTTTAAGATAAAAAGCTAAACATCTATAAAAAATTTCTTCTACTGTAACACCAGTAGAATGGATAATGTGTTCTAGGTCATTTTCCTATTTTGGGAAATAAGGTGCCTTGTGTTCTAATTTGTACGTTATTCCATATTTAAATCTCATAATAAGTATAGCTCACACAGTCTTAATGTTACTTTTTCCCATGCAATTTTAGAGTATTAAAATGGTCTAAAGAAGCAATAACAATGATGTATTTGCGTTAGACTGAAAAGCCTTCTCAGAAGAGCCCAAGATATCAAGTTTAATTTTCAGATATTTGTGGTGAGGTTTAAGGAGTTTGAAACTGTGATTTAGTAGTCGTTTTTGTTTGTTTCAACTTGAAACAGGTCTTTTCTCTTTTTCAACCACCCTACCCCCACCTCCTGTAAGACTGACTTCTTTCAGTTCTGGGGTAAAAGGGATGGGACCAAATGAGCCAGAACGCAACAGAACAAATGAATGCAAGGGTTAGAAAGGTTGCATTTCCCCCTTTGACAAGTAGGCATAGGCTTTCTGTTATCAAAAATGAAGAATAGTGCCGTGGCTGGCGTGCCAGTGAGTTCCTCACTACTTTCCATGGTTCTGACTACCACTGGGCTGTCTGTTAGGCTTGATTTCTGTAGATATTAAATGTAGGTTGCTGTAAAATATTATAAGACCAAAAAGCCACCTGATTGTAGTAAAAATGGAGAAAATAATTTCCTGTCCCTTTCTAATAAAAAAAAAAGCCCCAGTATTAAGATATAATTTACATAACAGTGTATAACTTTAAGATATACAGCATAATTTGATACATATTTATACTGTGAATTGATCACCACAATAAGTCTTGTCAACATCTATCACCTCATGTAATTACAAATTGTTTTTTCTTGTGGTGAGAACTTTTTAAAAAAATATGTTTTTATTGTTTAGAGAATTGGCTGCCTCCTGCACTCCCCCTACTGGGGATTCAGTCCGAAACCGGGCCAGGTGCCCTGACTGGGAATTTAACTGGTGACCTTTTGGTGCTTGGGTCGATGCTCAACCAGTGAGCCACACCGGCCTGGGCGTGATGAGAACTTTTAAGACCTACCCTGTCCCTTTCTGTAGTGCATATCTTTGCCCTTTCCTTACTTTGCCTCATTCACTCCTTATACCAGCCGCCAATATTTGATTGGTTCAGAGGCACCCATCATGGTTCTATCTCTGGTTTCTGCAGTTTGATTCTTGTCGCTATTTTTCTGTATTTGTGGAGATAGGTGTGTTCTGGATCTCAGCCCTGTTTTGATACCTAGGTAACTGATGCACCTTAATATCTGGGCTAAGAACAACTTCAGAGCAAATGTTTGTTTGCATAAGGGGGAATGTGTTCCCAGACAAGTCTAGCCTTTTTCCCCAACATGTGCTTGCACTTGTGTTCCTTGTGAGCAAATATAGCCCTGAATTCTGGAAGGCTGTGTTTGGTCACTTCTTGAACCTTTGTTAGAAATAGGTTTCAACCGTACGGCAAATAAAGACACAAGGAATTAAAAGTAACTCAGCAAGGCAAACTTTACTTCTGCAGAAGGGTGCCGAGCTACCGAAATCAGGCAAGCAAGCACAGCGAACAGGGAGTCTGTTCAGCTTTTATCCATAACTCGAGTGCACTGCGCCATGCCCTGTTGGTTTGGAAAACGTGCGTGGAGTGGACCTTTGGGATGGACAGTTGCCTACACATACTCTGAGTATAAATGGGGGCTGCTACAGTAAAATGGAGGATGCTGAGGGGGCATTTATTCGTTTGGTCTATTCTAATCCCTTTGACATAAAATATTATTTCCTTGCCACACCTTTCAGGCAGCTTTGTGTGGGTTTTGGCTCAGTTAGATTTGCAGATCCATATAGACAGCAGTAGTGTCAGTCCCTTCCCTAAGCACTCCTTGTTTCAGGGTTTGAAGGTAGAGTCTGGGATAAGCCTGTGGTCCCCCGGGAAGTCTTATAGATTCTCTTTCCTGAAGGGAGTTCAGACAGAGGATGTTTTAGATTCTTATCTTGCCAGCTGCTATTATCAAGGGTCTCAAGGGCCTTCTTCAGTGGGAGCTGTGTGTGTGTGTGTGTGTGTGAGAGAGAAATACTGTCACCTTTCACCATTCAGCATGGATGCTATATTGGGGAAAGGAAGGTGAGGGTGGTTGAGGCAGCTTTCCAGGATCCATGGGATTCACACATGTGCCTGTTTGGTGCCTGCTTCATGGCTTTCATTTGGCTGGCTGTCCACTTGCTACATTTGGATTCTTCAGAGTACTTTACTACCCACAGGGCTTCAGTTTGCTTTGACCTCCTGACTCCAGCTGTTCTGGTGCAGCTTTGCTTCAGGGTGACTTAATTGCTCTGTCACTGCAGACGCACATTAAGTAGTCAGCGTCCATGTAGCATGACACTGGGTTTGGAATCAGACAGAAATCAGTCCTTCAGAAAAGGTGTATGTAACACTGTTTTTGTCCATGATGTTTTACCAGAGTTTGGAGATATCTGTTGGAAGGATTGAGGCAGTTGATTTCTCCTTACTTTTGTTGTTCAGGAAGCAGTTGCGTGGGGGGTTGTTGATGTCACCACACAGCAGCTAGGAAGTCATAGCAGGAAGGAAGCTTTTGGATGTCTCTGGTAATCTTACATCTTATCACCCTTGGTATATTTCTGTTATCTTGCAACTTTCATCCATAAATTCATCATTTCCTTTTGTGGTTTTTTTCTATTTATATCCCAGATAACCTTGGTGCCCACATCAGTCTCTTACCTCAGTCACACCACTGGCATCTTTTTTGCCTTAGGTCATAGGTACTTATTTCCAGGTGGCAACAGGCTGATCATGGTTTCGCAGTTGCCTGGAGAGACAGCAAAGCCAGCGGGCCTGGTCCAAGGAGGGCAGGAGCTTGTATGCCCCCATGTTCCTCTGACTAGGAGCTGTCCAGTGGGGAATTCACAGATGAATCCTGATGTTAGAGAATTTTCCACTACGTGTTAATTACTAGACAAGAGGTAGGGAACCTTTTTTCTGCCACGGGCCATTTGGATATTTATAACATTTACAGGCCATTCAAAATTATCAACTTAAAAATTAGCTATGAAAAAAGCTCCTAGGTTTATTGAATTTTGATTCCTGCCTGCAGTTGTCTTGGCAGGGCCAGACCAAATGACTTCAAAGGCTGTATACGGCCCACTGGCCAGATGTCCCCCACCCCTGCACTAGATAGTGAGTGACTGACAATATAACTCCTGTCCCTGCACACTGCTCTATGTGACAAGAGGTAAACACCATCTGTGGCACCTTGGGATGGATTAATTTTCGCTTTTCTGCTGTTAAGCTGAGTAATGGGGGAAAACAGTTTAGGATTATGCATCCTTGCAATTTTATAAACTAATGTAGAACCATGCATAGGTTTGGATAACCAATTATATGTTTCAGTGTTAATTTAGGGAAATTTTACTCATACACAACATTTGTAATTTTTTTTTTTTAAATCCTCACTGGAGGATATATGTATTTTAAATTTCTTTTAGAGAGAGAGGAAGGGGGAAGAGAGAGAGGAAGAGAAACATCAATCAGCTGCCTCCCATAGGCACTCTGACTGGGCCTTGAACCCGAAACCTAGGTATGTGTTTGCCCTGACTGAGAATTGAACCCACACCTTTTAGTGTACAGGACGATGCTCCAAACATCTGAACCACCTGGGCAGGGCAGCATTTCTGATCTTAAATGGACAGATTGTGAATGTTGATTTTTAAAAGTAAATTACAGCCTGGCCGGTGTGGCTCAGCAGTTGAACGTCGACCTAGGAGCCAGGAGATCACGGTTTGATTCCCAGTCAGGGCACATGCCTGAGTTTCAGGCTCAGTCCCCAGCAGGGGGCGTGTGAGAGGCAGCCGATCAATGACTCTCTCATTGTTGATGTTTTTATCTCTTTTCCTTTCCCTTCCTCTCTCTGAAATCAATAAAAATATTAAAGAAAAAAAAAGTAAGTTACAAAACAGTAGATTCAATATGATCTCATTTTTGACTGAAAATATACCCTAATGTCTCACTGGAGACTTGGATGGTTGGGATTGGTCTCTAGTTTTCTTATAGTGTGGCAGTATTATCTAAGCTTTTACAATAAAAATATACTGCTTCTGTTTTCATGTTAAATGGTTGTTTTTAAAAAAAGAGATCATGCCCAGCCGGGCGTGGCTCAGCAGTTGAGCGTCGACCTAGGATCCAGGCGATCGGGGTTCGATTCCTGGCCAGGGCACATGCCCGGGTTGCGGGCTGCAGCTGATCAATGACTCCCTCATCATTGATGTTTCTATCTCTCTCCCCCTCTCCTTTCCTCTCTCTGAAATCAGTAAAGATATATTTAAATAAAAATAAAAACAAAAAATAAAAAAAGAGATCATGCCTCACTTCCTCTTTGTTTCTCCAAACCCCTTGAGCTAAGCGTCTAGACTTGGTGCTGGGGGATGGAAGAATCTGAGTGAGGCCTGGGTTAATGTTTTACATTGAATGTTTTTAGTAACTTCTAATAACTTTTCAAATAACTGACAGTGGTTTGAAGGTTGAAAATCTAGACAAAAAAGAGGAATTTGACATGGCATAATTGAATAGATAAATGGCTTTATTTATTAAAAATTGTACTTTTATTTCTTGGTTAGGTGGTAAGGTGGAGATAAAATGTTTATTTCTTGACTTTGGGTAGCCTGGCTGTCTAGTTTCAGGTGCAGCAGGGCCTGAAGTAACATTTTTTTCAACTTTGTTTGGGGCACCTGTGTGGTGGTCACTGGCCTGAAATGTTTTTAATGGCTTTGAGGGCTCCAGGGGAAGAGGAGATGGATCAGAACAGATCTGCCTGGGGGGTGAGGGTGGCCATGTCCCTCCCTCCACCTGTTCCGAGCCCAGCCCACTCCCTGCTTCCCTCTGCCTTCTTTGGACCTCTAGGATAATGGTGGCAAAGCCCTTTTACTTTAAGGATCTCAAGCGCCCTGGGAGGGAGTAGAACAGATATGATCTGAATGCCATGGGGAGGCCATGGCCCAGAGAGTTTGAATGGCAGTAATGGCCCATGGCCGGCTGTCACTTATGCCCTCAGAGATCTAATCTGGCCTCCCCCTGTCACATCCATATATGGGGCTAAAAGTGTTCACTAAACACGATGATGTAAGTAAGTTTCGTGTGTGTGTGTGTGTGTGTGTGTGTGTGTGTATCTGACAAATCATCCAGCCTGAATTTTGAGCAGCTAAAGGGCATTAATTTCTTGAGATAAGAATTCTAAAGGTCCAGTTCTGTGGATCATATTTCCTAACAAGCGTGTTGGGGGGGGGGAGGGTGTCTGTTTGGGTTTGGAAAGAGGAATTCAGTTGTATGGAGGGCCTTTTGTTTGGAGCTAGAGCTGTGTGGGCCATTGGAGGCAGGGTTCTGGAGGTGTCTCTTCACTGTGTGTGATTTATAACCTGAATCCAGCAGGTTATAAATGTGTGTGCTTTATCCAACCTGTGTCCTATTGATTTTTGTCTTTCAACAAGGACTTGTTTGGTCTTACAGTAAAAATGTTGGCTCTTTACGTGCCCAGGGCACCTCCCTCCAGTCGTGCGGTGGCCTTAGTGTACAACTGTAGAATGCGTGGGACCCTCAAGAATGTGGGTGTAGCCACGTGGTGCTCTAGAGTAGCCTGCACCAGCAATACCTGAAGGCTCATGACACTCAGCCAATTTAGGAGAAAAGGAAATAAAAATGGCATCAGTGTTTTGCAATTGGGATGCCAGAAATAACATCTTTTCACAGCGAATTTATTGGTAGAAAGAAATACACATTTATATTTGGAGCAGAGTTGAAGCTGGAGTAGTTTGAAGATATAGAAAATAAAGTGTTTGGTGAGTAAAGATGAAGGTGTATGTTTTTGAAAGATGAGGGTTGGAAACTGCAATGTTAAGTTCCTGCAGCAGGTTATTTTAAAATTTTGTGTTTTTCTGTATTTTCAAAAAGTTTAGATTGAAGTTGTATTTCTTTGGACATTATTGAAAACAAGCACAACATAAATGGAGGTGACAGCCCCATTTTCTCTCCACCTCCACCCCAGTTCTTCTTCATTCCTGAGAACACACTTCTTCCATAAATTGAACCTAAGCTGCTTCTCGTGGAGCTCTTGCATTCTGTGAGAGAAGTGATAAGGTAGCACAGTCAGAGTTCTAAGGCAACCCTAGAAATGCATTGGTGCAGTTAGTTGCGTGAGCTGGGGTTCCGTATGCCCTGCTAAGGTCTGGATGCACACAGTCAGGTTTATCCAGGCTGTGCCTCTTCAATCTGGCAGCCTCCTAATCCTCCTGTTCGGTTTTCAAGGCATATTGAGAGCCCCCGTTCACTGTTTACACTTGATTTGAGGTTGTTGTGTTTTTTAAAAATTATCTTACAGATTTTTTAAAAAATCCCACCTAGAAACTGATAGAGAAGGTCTACGTTCAAAATTCTAAGATTTAAAAAATGAGATAAAATACCCAAGTGTGCCTTGTTTGCTGGGATGCACAGCAGCTTTCTTCTGTACCCTGCAGGCTGCAGATGGCTGCTCTAGCTGCTTCATGGCTAGTGTGGGGCAGGTGTGGGCGCTGCCCCCACCTTCCAGTGACCTGTCACAGAGTCTTTCTATGCATGCTCTAGCATTACACATTTTAGGGCCAATTCTTTTAGGAACATTGGTGGGCACAGATGACCCCATGTGCTGAATCTGCTTTCTGTTTGTTGGTCACTCTCAGGGAGTACCAGAGTTCTCAGTTTTGCTGTTCAGATGCAGGGCAGCCACTCTGGGCCTGGGCTTGGCCATGGCTACAAGAGATGCCTTAATACTCCCTGCGTGCCATCCATGTACTTTACAATGATCTGATCCTGAAAGGACTTTAAACTTAATAACATTCCCTCCTCACCTTCCATTCCTCCCAAAAATCATGCAGAAAAGGAAAAAAAACAATGTCTGAAATTTCTCATTGATCTTCCATACTCTGACAGCATCTCCTCTCCTCCGCATTTCCTAGTTGTGCTTGTTATACAGATTATTCCTAACCACAGCAGGGTACCTATGAATCAAGGTCTGTGACAGGCTGCCCTGTACATGGGTGGGGAATCCTGAGTAGGTGTGTGCTGCGCTGTGTGGAGTCCTGTGTACGTGTGGAGGGTGCTGTGCATGTGGAGACTCAGAATGAAAGACACATAGAAAAATGACAGAAGTGATGCAGTGGATGGTTATTAACCCCTTCTGATCCTCTAGCCACTACCAAACTCAGACTGTACTTACATATTAGGTTTATAATTCAGGCTTATGAATAAATTTAGATGTATTTTTCTTAGCCTGCTAATATTCAAGATCTTTGTATATACCAGTGTCTTAAAGAAAGCTTGAGAAAATATACTAGTTAACCATGCTTTTAGTCCTATTCAACAGGCTCTGTCTGTAGCCTAATAACACATACATTTAGTTTAATATCTTTTTAAGGTCTACATTTTTGTTATTTTCTGTTGAGATAGGGTGGTCAAGCTTCAATGTCATGATTTGAAATTATCATCAAGAATTGGGACTAAAGCCTTGGCTGGGTAGCTCAGTTGGTTAGAACATTGTCCCGGTTCACCAAGGTTGTGGGTTTGATCCCCAGTCAGGGCATATACAAGAATCAACCAATGAATGCATAAGTAAGTGGAACAAGAAGTCGATTTTCTCTCCCCAGTGCCCCCACCCTCCTTCTCTATGTAAAAATCAATCAATAAAATTTTAAAAGGAAAGAAATGGGACTAAATATCACTATAGTCAAGATGATAGACTTACATGTTTATAGAATCATTTTTTATACATTCATATATACCTGTTAATCATGTAGATTTTGAACCTGGGTGTTTTAATTCTTAACTTTTCCCATAACTTGGACAAGGCTGTGAAAGTGCTTTTATCATTGTTCTGTAGAGGAGCTTTCCTTATCTAAACTGAAATGATCTGAGTAATACTTTTTTCTCAGATGTTGCTACACGGATGGCACAAACTAGAATCACAGATCTCTTTAACATATCATGGGGAGGGGAGATGGTGAAGAAAATTACCAGTAAAATAATTATTTAAAATTTTTGTCTTTTGCAACACTGTTACCCCCTGTCATTCACTTACACTTAATGGTTCCCTCCCTGCAACTTTGTATGAGTGAAAAAAACCTTGTGTCAGTCTAACTGTTCCCAGGGAGTGATGGAGGAACAACACCCAGGATTTGTACTTGCCCATCAGTTATCAGCTGTTTTCTTTTTCTTTAGTATTTGCTGTGTATTAAGTGTTGTGTTAAGTGTTTTTAAGGTCTCAGGTTCTCATAGTTTACAGATTCGTTCATGAAACGAGACATGAAATATTAGCAGCACAAGTATCTAAAGTAAGCCATCTAATAATTAATAGAAGTTCATGGAAAGAGATTTCCAGAGAGGAGTGGAGGATTTGGGGAGGAAATGGAAGGGTGAGAGAAGACATTGGGGAACTTTTTATGCTGGAAGCATGAACTGAGTTTGGGTCTTGAAGAGTGAGTAGAGGAGAGCCCCAGCTAGGCAAAGAATGGACACTTGGAAACAGAAAAGCAAAGGAATAATATGAGGAGCAGTGAGTTGCTGCTGCCCTGGTGGGCGAGGCAAGGAGAGCTGAGGTTAAAAGTAGGCAGGAGGTTTTAGGGGATGACTTCAAAAGCCATCTCTTTAGGTGGGAAAACATTATAAATATATTGTGTAGAGTCCTGATGGGAAGCAAGGCTGGTCACCTTTGGTGTGCGTGCTGGGTCTGAAATGACAAGCATGCATGCTGGGACTGAATGGACAAGTAGGCATGGGCATTGGTGGCAGCAGAACTCACCCCCTTTGCCTTGAGACCCTGTACTTAGCACCTCACGTACTCATTCAACCTTCCTGCCACAAGATGGAGAAGAGGTTCATGGCCTGAAGGTTAGGGGTTATTCTGGTAGTGTTGCCCTCATCAGTGACCTGTTATAGATACATAGGTGCTCCTTTGGAGTACAGGGATGGAGGCAGGGTGGAGTGCCAGCCCTGGACAGTAGAGGAAGGGTGGGACTCCCGACTAAAGGCAGACCTGCTTGCCTTTCCAAGGGCAGCAGTGGTTTTATTCAGGAAGGAAGAACTGCTCCTGTTCATAGTCTTGCTGGCCCTAATGCTCTCTCCTCCAGAAGCTGACTGGTCTACGTGGCCCTTGGGTTGGGACCCAGGCCACCTGACCTCGTCTATTGGGTACCACCTTCTGAGACTCATACCCCTGCCTCTGTCTCAGATGCTTAGTTTTCTAAGACAAATGGAATCAGCAGTTCTAGTCATAAGTAATTACACTGATTATTCCGCCTTGTAACTGTAAAAGGTTGGAAGGTAGGTCGAGGAATGTGCTTGCTCCAAAGCAGGGGTTGTGTCTTCATAGCTTTCCTGTGGGTGTTGGTTAAATGTTTTGACTTCGCTAAGTAAAGCATCTCATGGAAATATGAACCTCAGTTGTTTCTTTCTTTTTCCTTTTTCCTGGAGTAGTTGGTTTCTGGCTTTTGTGAGCTGCATTTAGTATACTATCTGTAGATTTTCATCCTATAGCGCTTTACTTTCCTTGTGGCTCAGGAAGTCTGCATCATGACATTAACCCTGTGATGAGGTTGGCAACACAGCTTATTGTGCAGTTGCTGTCGCTTCTGCTTTCCAAAATTAAACGTGTCGACTTTGGAATTGATTTTCCTGTACCTGCACATTGCCCTCCTCCTGGTAACAAGGAAAAGGCTGCAGAGAGTCCTCCTCTGACCTCTGTGCCATTGCCCTAGAATCTCTGGGGTTGAGACCTGTGTCTGGCACTAGGGGTGGGCAGGGGAGCACAATTCGGGGAGGAGAGAGAGCGGCCCTGGCTAAGGTGCTGACAGCTATTGCAGGTGTTCCTAGTGTGCTCATGTTTTTAGGAACCAGAATGTACAACTGCAGCAGATGCTTTCAGTCCCAACTCCGCCTGTAATGCTTAACCCTGAGGATTCCACCAGCGCAAGGTTCAGTGTTGCTGTGATAGGTATTGCCTTTTACCCTACAACTTAGGTTATCATTTTTTTTTTTCCAATTAAAGTTTACATACAATATTATATTAGTTTCAAGTGTACACCCCAGTGAGCAGACATTACATAACTTTCTAAGTGATCATCCTGATAAATCGCATACCCATCTGACACCATACATAGTTATAGAATATTGACTATATTCCTTCACTTTAATCCCTTCACCTTTTTCATCAATTTTCCTAACCCCTTTGCCATCTGGCAGTTGACAAAATAGCTCTGTATCTATGAGTCTCTTTCTGTTCTGCTTGTTCATTTGTTTTGTTTTTAGATTCAGTTGTTGATAGATATATTTATTGCCATTGTATTGTTCATATTTTTTGTTGTTGTTCTTAAAGAAGACCCTTTAACATTTCTTGTAATACTGGTTTGGTGGTGATGATCTCCTTTAGCTTTTTCTTGTCTGGGAAGCTCTTTATCTGACCTTCAATTCTAAATGACAGTTTTGCTGGGTAGAGTAGTCTTGGTTGTAGACCCTTGCTTTTCATCACTTTAAATATTTCTTGCCACTCCCTTCTGGCCTGCAAACTTTCTATTGAGAAATCAGCTGACAGTGTTATGGGAGCTCCCTTGTAGATAACCGTTTTTTTTTTTTTTTTTTTTTGCTGCTTTTAAGATTCTCTCCTTGTTTTGTTGGCTGGGCCATGCAGGACTCCACATTGTTTTCTGGGCTGGGGTTCCCCATGGGATGCCTGCAGACTGGACTCAGATGGCCTGATGAGACTTCTTGCCTGCATGGTGGCTCACCCCTCTTTCTGGAAACTTTTCCACATGTGTTCCAGATCACATTTCCCCAGGACTGCTGTCATGACGCACACTGGCCACCCCAGAATGTAGGGTCCTCTCAGCCTGAACTGAGGCCTGGGAAGAAAGAGCTGTGCATACTCCTGTATGTTTAAGAATTCTTGGAAAGGAAGAGAAGCTGGTTTCCTAATTCTAGTGCTTGGCTTTTCACCATGCCTGATTGAAATGGCTCATCTCTTTCCCTGATGTTCCTGCGACATGAATCCTTTGCCTCATGGTCATGTGAGCATGGGCACTGCCTGGAGGACAGGTCTCCAGCCCTCAGCTGCGGGTAGGCGGTTGAAATGGGCTGGCTCATCTGGTTTCTGTTTGTTGGTTTTCTTGAGATTGTTGTAGATTCACATGCAGTTATAAGAAATACAGAGAGAGCCTTGTACATGTTGCCTAGTTTCTCTAATGGTAACATCTTGCAAAATTGAGCAGTATCACAACCAGGATAGTATATCAGCACTGATAAAATCCCCTGATCTTACTTAGATTGTTCAGGTTTGTTCTCACTTAGTTGTGCATGTGTTTACGTCTGTACAGTTTTTTCACATTTGTGGCTTCCTATATTCAGCACCACAGTCAGGAAGCTAGAACAGTACTCTCACCACAAGGATCACCCTGTTGTTTTTTATAACCCTCAACCACGAATCTCCTTTCTGTCTCTATGGATTTATCTATTCTGGATGGTTCATGTAAGTAGATTCACCCACTACAGGGCCTTTTGTGTCTGCCATCTTCCACTGGGCCTCATGTTTTCAAGGTTCATCCATGTTGTATTGTGTCAGTACCTCATTCCTTTTTATAGCTGAGTAATATTTCATTGGTTTGAGTAGCACCTTACATACTTTCTCAGTATTTTAAAGTAGATCTTAACCTAGATGAGATGTGTAGTAGTTGTTTATTTCTGTGTAACAAAACCACCCCAAAACAATGATTTAGCTCTAGCCAGTTTGGCTCAGTGGTTAGAGCATCAGCTCTTGGACTGAAGGGTCCCGGGTTCTATTCTGACCAAGAGCACATACCTTGGTTGCAGGCTCCATCCCCAGCCTGGGTCGGGGCGCATGCCAGAGGCAACCCATTGATGTATCTCTCTCACATTGATGTATGTTTCTTTCTCTCTCCCCCTCCCTCCATCTGTCTCTCTCTGTCGTCCCCCACATTCCCCCAAAAAAGCAATGGAGAAAATATCCTTGGGTGAAGATTTATTTATTTATTTATTTCACAGAATTTCTCTTTATTTTGTATCAGGAGATTTTTTTAGGAGGTCTAGTCCTCCATATTCCTAGAAATGGAAGTCCAAAATGTTTTCCATCTCTTCATTTGTCTTTGGGACTGTATGTATGATTTTTTAAAAAATTTTATTTTTGTTTAAAATATTACAGATGTCCCTTTTTCTCCCCAGTGACCCATTCCATCCCGTCCCATCCCTCTCCCCAGTCCCTCTCCCCACCATTGTCCGTGTCCTTGGGTTGTGCATATATGCATATAAATTCTTTGGTTACTCTCTCCCCCTCCCCCACCTGCCCTCCTCCATCCCTCTGACATTCGTCAGTCTCATCTATGCTTCCATGTCATTGAATCTATTCTGTTCATCAGTTTATTAAGTTCTTTAGATTCCACGTATAAGCGAGATCATGTGATGTTTGTCTTTCGCTGCCTGGCTTATTTCATTTAGCATAATATTCTCCAGGTCCATCCATACTGTCCCAAAGGGTACGAGATTCTTCTTCTTTACAGCTGCGTCGTATTCCATGGTGTAAATGTCCCACAGCTTTTTGATCCACTCATCTACTGATGGGCACTTGGGCTGTTTCCAGATCTTAGCTATTGTAAACTCTGCTGCTATGAACATCGGGGTACATATATTCTTTCTGATTAATGTTTCAGGATTCTGAGGATACATTCCTAGGAGTGGAATCACTGGGATGCTAATTTTGGAATCTATGACAGGTGTTTTGTTTTGTTTTGTTTTGTTTTTTTAGGTTTTGTAGCTTTTACACAAAAATGTGGTGAATGCTATCTATCTTAACTTTCTGCATCACTTTCAATCTAGTGTAGACAAAAGTGTAAACACCTCGCCCTGGCCAGTGTGGCTTGGTTGGTTGGATCATCATCCCATAGACCAAAAGGTGGCAGGTTCGATCCCCAGTTAGGATCCCTGCAGGAGGCAGTAGATCAATGTTTCCCTCTCTCTCTCTCCCCCTTCCCCCCCTCCTTCTCCCTCCTCCCCTCTCTCCAAAAAATGTAAACATCTCATACCACTGGATATGAAGATGGATGAAGGTGGGTTTTGTGAAGTTATATTCCAGTTTCAGGTTCAATGTGGAGAGGCAGAGAGGTGGACAACAGCCTTTGTGTATGTAGAAGAAGCTAAAATAAGTTTTTGTGCCATTAATAACTGTTCTGGCTGGCAGCCAAGGCTCAGTCAGAGTGGGCCTAGCCAGAACAGTCTAGACTGCTGGATCAAACAGGCTAGGAGGTCTCTCCTGGGTCCCAGGAAGTCAGCCTCTTGCTTCATAGGGAAGTATGGTAGTTGAATTGCATGGAAAAATGGCTTCTGTGGGAATTTTACTTGGTTTTCACTAAAAATAAAAAAGGATTAACTTTTTTAAGTTGAATGTATTGGGATGACATTGGCTAATAAAATTATATAGGTTACAAACGCACAATTCTATAATACATCATCTCTATGTAGTATTGTGTGTTCACTACCCAAAATGAAGTCTCCTTCTCTCACCATTTATCACCCCTTTGGCCTACTCTTCTACTTCCCCCCACCGCCCTTTTCCTCTAGTTATCACCATACTATTGTCTGTGCCTTAGAGATTTATTTATTTATTTATTTATTTATTTATTTATTTATTTATTTATTTATTTATTTATTTATTTATTTTTCCTTAATCTCTTCACCTTTTTCATTCAGCCCCTCAAACCCCCCACGCTCTGACAGTTGTCAGTCTGTTCTCTGTATCTATGAGTCTGTTTCTATTTTGTTCATTAGTTTTTTTGTTCATTAGATTCCACATATAAGTGAAATCATATGGCATTTGTCTTTCGCTGACTGACTTATTTCACTTAGTATAATATTCTCCAGGTCCATCCATGCTGTTGCAAAAGGTAAGATTTCCTTCCTTTTTTGGATAAAAGTACCACAGCTTTTTAATCCACTCATCTACTCATGGGCACTTGGGCTGCTTCCAAATCTTGGCTATTGTAAATAACCCTGCAATGAACATAGGGGTGCAAAAAAAGAATTTAAAAAATATATATATTTATTGATTTAAGGGAGAGAGAGAGAGATAGAAACATCAAGGATGAGAGAGTTGTCATTGATCGGCTGTCTCCTGCACGGCCCCCCACTGGGGATTGAGCCCGAAACCCGGACATGTGCCTTTACCAGGATTTGAACCACAATCTCCTGGGTCCTAGGTCTATGTTCAACCGCTGAGCCATGCCCAGCCAGGCAATTCTTTTTTTTTATTTTATTTTTTTTTATTAACATGAAAAGATTTATTTAATAAGGCAAGTTACAGACATTATGCATTCAGGCATTATGATCCTATTGTTGTATAGAAAATGTGAAGCATACACATAGAAAACAAAATGAAAGACCACATGCTAAAATGTTAGTAGTGCTTGTATGTGAGATAGAAGATAGATCATTAATAGTAGTAGCGTGACACTAAGTACAATTACTTTTTAAAAAATCTTTATTGTTGAAAGTATTACATGTGTCCCCCCTTCCCCCCCCATTGACCCTCTCAACCCCGCTTACACCCCCCTCCCCCCCTTCATCGCACTGTTGTTTGTGTCCAGGGTTATGCATGTAAGTTCTTTGGTTAATGTCTCCCTGCCTTACCCCTTCCCTCTGAGATCCCTCAGTCTGTTTCATGCTTCCATGCCTCTGGATCTATTTTGTTCATCAGTTTATTTCATTCATTAGGTTCCACATGAGCAAGGTCATGTGATACTTGTGTTTCTTTGACTGGCTTATTTCACTTAATGTAATACTCTCCAGGTTCCTCCATGCTGTCTCAAAGGGTAAGAGATCCTTCTTTTTTACAGCTGCATAGTATTCCTTGTGTGTAAATGTACCACAGTTTTTTTATCTACTCATCTACTGATGGGCGCTTGGGCTGTTTCCAGATCTTAGCTATTGTAAATAACGCTGCTGTGAACATACGAGGGCATGTATTCTTTCTGATTGGTGTTTCAGGCTTCTTAGGATATATTTCTAGAAGTGGGATCACTGGGGTAAATGGCAGTTCCATTTTTAATTTTTTGGGGAAACTCCATACTGTTCTTCATAGTGGCTGCACCAGTCTACATTCCCACCAGCAGTGTACTAGGGTTCCCTTTTCTCCACATCCTCGCCAGTACTTGTCGTTTGTTGATTTGTAGAATCTTTGACTTCTCTGCATCTAGCATTTGTTTTGTGGAGGGCAGGGGCACATCCCTGATCTTGTTTTCGAGAGCAGATTTTCAGGAGCAGGCCTATTGTTTATTTATTTATTTATTTATTTATTTATTTATTTATTTATTTATTTATTCTCTGAAGTGCATTTATTTTCCTTCCATGAGGAAGACAAATTACTGACCAATCACTTTGAACCAGTGGAGTTTTTTTGTGTACTTTTTAAGGGTTGGTCTGCTTTGGTTTTGCTCTTTTTCTTAAAGCAACTTCTTAGTCTTGAGCCATAGCTTAAAATTTTTTTTTTTGAAGAATTTTTCAATTGCAGTTGGCAGACAATATTATATTAGTTTAGCTGTACAACATAGTGATTAGACATTTATATGACTTACGTAACATATAGGTAACTTACGAAGTGATCAACCCTGTAAGTCCAGTATTCATCTCATACCATACAAAGTTATTACAGTATTACTGACTATATCCCTTGCTGTAATTTAAATCTCTGTGACTGTTTTAATAACTGGCAATTTGTCTGACTTATTTTATTTAGCATAATACCCTCTTAGGTCCATCCATGCTGTTGGAAATGGCAAGATTTCATTCTATTTTTATGGTTGAGTAATAAATATCCCGTTGTATATATGTACATGTTCTTTATTCATTTGCCTATGGATGGACACTTAACTTGCTTCCGACTGTTGTAAATAATGCAGGAGCAGACCTTTAGATGAGGACATGAGCAGTGTTGCTTTAAGGATTTTGGAATGCTAAAATTTGAAGCAGAGGAAAGCTTTGCTCAGTAACTGAAGTAACTGGCAATGTGGACATAGAAGAAATTTGTGAAAGACTTGGATCTTATAATTGTTGATGACCAGTTCCTCCTGCTTTGTGAACTGATTGATAATCATTCAGATGTCGTTTTACAAATGGAAGGTGTGATGGTTACTTTTGCCTATGAAATTAGCACAGCCAAGCTTAGGCAGAGTCTCCAGAAGTTACTATTTTTTACTTGTGTGTCATATTTGATCTGTCTGTAATGTTATGGAAAAGTAGTAACAACAAAACATAATTAATGGCATCTATATATATATATATATTTTTTTTTTTTACTCCTCACGTGAGAATATGTTTATTGATTTTTTAAAATTTTTTTAATTAATTGATATTTTTTAGAGAGATAGGAAGCAGGGGGTGGGGTGGGGGAGAGACAGAGACATTAATGTGAGAGAGAAACATGGATTGGTTGCCTCCCATATGTGCCCCAACGAGGGATCGAACCTATAACCTTTTTGGTGTACAGGATGACACTCCAACCAACTGTGCCACTGGGCCAGGGCGGCACCTGCATCTTTATTGAACTATGTATCCTCTTTTTTTTTTTACTAGCAGACTTTAAAATGGCTCTGAATAATGTTACAGAATCTTAGGCCCCCCCCCAAAACAAACAAACAAACAAACAAACAAAACACACCATGAAAAACAAAACACTAAAACTAAAACTTGAAGTGAGACATATGGTTACTACCGTGAGGAAGATGGTGTCCAGTGACAGCCACAAGGTCCAGTCTGTGCCACTGTGCCCTGTTTCAGGTGCAGGACACAGGTGTCTGAATCATCATTGAAGTTGGCTGCAGGCGGCACCTTGGGTCAGACTAGTTGAAACTCTGGTTCTGTATAAAGGAAAACATTTGGTATCAGGCTATTTGGTTCTCCATTGTCTAAGGTCGTCTTTTCTTTTTCACCTTCATCTATAGAGCATGACCCTCTGAGGCACGGCTTTTCAGGATATGTGAGGAACAAGTGTGCAGCATTTAGAAAGCCACTCAGAGACACGCAGACAAGGGCCTACCAGCAAGGAAGCCTCTGGAATCTGCTGGCTCTTTCCTTAAAAGAATGAAGTTTAGAGAATATATGTGTAGATTTCCTGTTGGTCAGATAGCAAAATCGGCAGAAGGTCAAGTGTTTTGGTTTTGTGTGTGTTCTGTATTTTTCTGAACACCCATTTTAAACAGAAGCTCTGAGTGAGGCCGAGAATTATGAAGGAAAGGTCTTACAGAAGTTGTTTCCAGAGGTGTGAACGCAGCATGTAAATTCAGTACCAGTAACAAAGGCATTTGTCTGCATTGCTCCTTGCTCTGTTGCTAAGCTGCCTACATTTGCAAACATGGAAACTTGTGTAGATGATGTGAAACTCCTGCTGGGAATATGCAGTTGCAATGTGGGTGACATAGAGAAAAAGATTTGCCCAGCTGCTCTGAGGCCTTAGTACAAGCTGTTCCCAGTGTCTGCTCTGCATGTGGGGTGCTTATCAAGGCCACTTGGGGTGCTTGCTGCAGCCCTGAACTTCATTGACCTGTAATGTTGGGCTAAAAATAGAACCTGGAGCCTCACCTTCTGCATTATTAAAGCCAGTGAAGGAGCCAGTCTTTCCAAGACCTCAGTCTGTAGAGGGAGTCAGTCTTTCCAAGACCTCAGTCTGTAGATGTGGACATTCCTGGAGGTGCTTGGGGAGGGAAACAGGGCACATGTATGGTGTGGCCTGGAGGAGCCCAGGGAGGCCCTGTGATTGTGAGGAGTGGATATAGTTTCATGAAAGGAAAAAGACCTTGCCACAGGATCATTTTAAAAGATAGATTTCAGAAATTGCGTGTAGTAATTGTACCTGATTTGTGTTTTGAGGGACTTATTACTGTTTATTAATTTTACCCCAGTGTTCTTTCCAAAAAGAAAGAAAGGAAAGGTCCCCTGAATGGATCAGTCAGCACTCTGGCCTCTCCTGTGTGGTTCTGGGGCCACCAGCAGAGTTGTACTAAGTGCCCACCTGCAGGGACAGAAGATGGCCCAGCTGGGGAAGGGCAGGAGATGTCTGGGAGCTCCTCTAGGGCTTTTGCCCTCAAATTCTGCTGGGCCCCAGCTTATACTTCTGACCTAATGCTTAACTACTGCCTCCTAGATCCCATACCGAAAAACACAGATGTTCCTGCATGACCACCACAGGCAGAAACAGCATTGCTACTTAAGACCTTGGGCACTAACCAGAGATTAGTCCAGAAGGGGCTGACCACAGTGGCCTGAGTGTTGCTACTCTGCATTCCTGAGCATGAGTGAGCAGGGCTTCCTTGGTTATAGCACTGTCTTTTCCCAGCTTCCTGCAGGAGTCACCTTGGTGAGGATCTGGGTCCAGATTACCTGGCTTGGGTACAAGAAGGACTCACCTGGTGTGTCTGTTCCTGCTCTCTAGCCAGGCTGAGAGGAGGCCAGGTCAGGAAAGGGCCTCCTGTAGGATGAAGAAGACAGAGGGGAGGAGGCCCAGCCAGGACAGGCTTTGATGCCCAGTGATTTATAAATGACCCATGGTCATCCCATCTATTCTATCTCTATGAATTTGACTAATTTGACTACTTTAAATACCTCATGTAAGTGGAATCATAAGGTTCATCTGTGTTGTAGCATGTGTCAGAATTTCCTTTTAAAAAAATGTATTTATTTAAGAATTTTCTCTTTAAGACTGAATAATAAATATGCCTTTATATGAATACATCACATTTTCTTTATCCACCCATTCCTTGGTGGACATTGGGTTGTTTCCATGTCTTGGCTATTGTGAATAATGCTGCTCTGAACATGGGCTTGCATAAAACCCTGCTTTCATTTCTTTTGTATGTATACTCAGAAATGGAATTTCTGTGTCAAATGGTACTTCTGTGTTTAGTTTTCTGAGGAACTGCCATACTGTTTTCTACAATGGCTGTGCCATTTTACATTCTTACCAGCTGTGTAGGAGGGTCCCAGTTACTCCACACCCTCTGCTTCTCTGTTCCTGTGAGGTGCCCAAGACCACTTGGCAAGCGTCCTGCAGCCAGTCACAACACTTGGTCAGCATAGTCACGTTTGTCTTCCTTCACAGTACAGTAGTACAGTGAGATCTTTGCCAGCAGATATCATGGATTGAAAGTGAATGCTGGGTGTATTTAAGAAACTTCATTCATGCCCCCCCACCCATGCCTTTTGGGGGTGTACACGGAGGCCTGGCAGAGCCTGCCTCTCCCAGTGGCCCTCCTTCCTGTTGTCTGTCCCCATTGTTCCACCTGCAAACTCATCCTTGTCTCCACCTCTGCCCTTTGGTTATTTTGTGGTAAATTTTCAGAATAAAAGATGCCAACTCTGGATTTTTTTAAAAAATATGTCTTTATTGATTTCAGAGAGAGGAAGGGAGAGGGAGTTAGCTAGAAACGTCAATGATGAGAGAGTCATTGATTAGCTACCTCCTGCATGGCCCATACTGGGAATCAAGCCGGCAACCGGGGTATGTGCCCTGACCGGGAATTAAACTGTGATCTCCTGGATCATAGGTCGATGCTCAACTCCTGCTAGGCCCAAACTTGGATTTTGAACTGTTACTAGTGGGATCTGTTGTCCTAACAGAGCAGCCTGCCAACCCCTCAGGGTGATGGCAGCTGCTCAGGGCTGACCCCTCTAGGATAGGATTCTGGGCCATGGAGATGATGGCTGTAAGGCCTGGCAAAAGCCCTGATAGACCGTATACTGGCTTCTGTTGCTGTTTATTATGTACACTTTCCTTTTGGGGGGTCCCTCAAATTATACCATACCTTCTTTTACAGAGCTGCTAGCAACTGAACCAGCAGTGTTTCCTTACTGCATGCTGGCTGCTGGTCTCATTCTGTTCCTTCCAGTTTCTTGAGCCTGTTTCCTTTTGTAACCAAGGTCAAACTTGACATCCATCGTCCTCCCGCCAGTCATTGAGGGCCCAGAGGCCTGTCACGGAGGGAACTGTGTTCATCTCTGGAACTTTTCACTTTACCGCCTTGATAAAAGATGTCTCATTTTTAAAATTGAATTTATTGGGGTGACATTGGTTAATAAAATTATATAGGTTTCAGGTGCACGGTTCTACAGCATACCATCTGTTTATTGTATTGTGTGTTCACCACCCAAAGTCAAGTCTCTTTCCATCACGATTTATTCTTCCTAAACTCTCTTCTACCTCCTCCCATCATTCTTTCCCTCTGGTAATCACCATACTCTTGTGTGTGTATATGAATGGGTTTTGTTTTGTGCTTAATAATCCCTTCACCTTTTTCACCCAGACCTCCAACCACCCTCCCCTCTGACAGCTGTCAGTCTTTTCTCTGTATCTATGAGTATGTTTTTATTTTGTTAGTTTATTTTGTTCATTAGATTTCACATATAAGTGAAATCATATGGTGCTTGTCTTTCTCTGACTGGGTTATTTCGCTTAGCATAATGCTCTCCAGGCCCATCCTTGCTGTTACAAAGGGTAAGACTTCCTTCTTTTTTATGGCCAAGTGGTATTTCATTGTGTAAATGTACACAGCTTTTTTATCCACTCATCTACTGATGGACCCTTGGGATGCTTCCAAATCTTGGGTATTGTAAATAATGTAATCAACTTAGGGATGTGTATATTCTTTCGAATTACAGTGGTACCTCGGTTTTTGAACGTCTCCATTGATGAACATTTCGTTTACAAACACTGTAAACCCGGAATTAAATGCTTCAGTTTTTGAACACGCCTCAGAAGTGGAACATGCCACATGGCTTCTGCTGAGGGCAAGATCCTGAGGCCTAGCTGCCGGCTGGGATCCCTTGGTTTTCGAATGTTTCAGAACTCGAATGGTCTTCTGGAATGGATGACATTCGAAAACTGAGATACCACTGTCGTGTTTTGGGTTTCTTTGAATATATTCCTAGAAGTGGAATTGCAAGGTCATGAGGTAGTTCCATTTTTAATTTTTTGAGGTAACTCCATACTGCTTTCCACAGTGGCTGCACCAGTCTATATTCCCACCAATCTTGCATGAGGTTTCCCTTTTCCCCACACCCTCGCCAGCACTTGTTTGTTGATTTACTGATGGCAGCCATTCTGACAGTGTGAGGTGATACCTCATTGTGGTTTTAACTTGCATTTCTCTGATTAGTGACATTCAGCATCTTTTCATATGTCTATTGGCTATCTTTTTGTCCTCTTTGGAGAAATAACTATTTAGGTCCTTTGCCTATTTTTTAATTGGATTTTTTTTGGTGTTGAATTTAATAAGTTCTTTATAAATTTTGGATATTAACCTCTAATCAGATGTATCATTGAGGAACATGGTTTCCCATTCAGTGGGTTATCTTTTTATTTCTTTTGATGGTTTCCTTTGCTGTGTAAAACTTTAGATTGATGTAGTCCCATTTGTTCATTCTTTTGTTTCCCTCGCCTGAGGTGATATATCAGAAAAATATTGCTACGAGAAATGTTCAAGATTTTACTGCCTATGTTTAGGATTTTTATGATTTCGAGTCTAACATTTTAAGTCTTTAATCTAGTTTGAGTTTATTCTTGTGTATGGTGTAAGAAGGTGATCTAGTTTAATTTTTATGCACGTTATCTTTCCAGTGTTCTCAACACCATTTATTGAAAGAGTATCTTTACCCCATTGTATGTTTCTGACTCCTTTGTCAAATATTGGTTGATTATAAAGACATGGGTTTATTTCTGGGCTCTCTATTCTGTACCATTAATATACATATATCTGTTTTAATGCTAGTACCATGGCCTTTTTGATTACTGTGGCCTTGTAGTATACTGTAGTTTGATATCAGTTAACATGATTCCTCCAACTTTATTTTTTTTCTCTCAAGATTGCTGTGGCTGATTGGGGTCTTTTGTGGTTCCATGTAAAGTTTTGGAATATTCTAGTTCTGTGAAATATGCCATTGCTATATCTTGATAAGAATTTCATTGAATTTATAGATTGTTTTAGACTTACTGAGAAAAACATCAGTGAATAATTTTCTTTCTAACTTATCGATTTTTATGGGAGGGGTCGATTTGTTGTTTCACTTATTTATGCACTTATTAGTTAATTTTTGTATGTGTCCTGACCAGGGATCGAACCACAGCCTTGGCATATTGAGACAAAGCTCTAACCAACTGAGCTACTCAGCCAGGGCCAGCAATGAATAATCTTTAAAAATCCACAACAGATTGTACACTGTTTGTAATCTCTAAATGCTGTATCTTTTAAAAGATAAGGATCAGAAGTGTGAGAATAAAAAAGTACTGTCCTTTGATAGTGAAAAGCAACAATTTGTGGTAAGGTTCTCAGAATGCTTTCACAATCATTTATTTGCTGTCTACAGTATAATGTGAGGCAGCCTTGAATTATTAAAAGCTCATCACATATGCTTGCATTCACTTCGTCACTCCAGTGGATGGGAGTTGTCTCACTTTGGGCCTGGCTCTTGGCCAGGACAGCTGATGCATTCTTCGGCATGCTGGCTCTCCTGTGCTCTGGGCCAGCACTCGACAACGACACTAGCTCTAGGGTTTGGAGGATTTCAGCAGGAATTAAAGGCAGAGGCCCTTTGCTTTTATCTAAGTTGCATTTCTTATGATCTTGGAAAGTCACTTAACATTTCTGAGCCCTGGTCTCCCTAACTACAAGATGAAAATAATCATGTTTCTTCTCTGCTTATTTCATGGGGTTATTTAATGGTTCCACATCCCATTAAGCAGAGCACAAGCGCTCACTGTAAATAGATGATTGCATGCTCCAGTTATTAAAGAAAGCTACTCACCCCTCAGTGTATGTCTGCTTATTCTAAGACTAAGGAAAAGTAGGCATCTTGCTTTTAATTTTGTTTATCAATGGAACAAAGACTTTGTTTTTAAATACCTTGTTTTAATACTGGTAATGCTGTGATTTAAAAGTCTGGCTTTGCATTTATACTGATGTTTGATATCATAGCTGAATAATTTTTAGAAGCAGAGCATGCACCTTATTGAGGTGACATTCACCACAGGTGATAATTTTGAAATTTTTTACTGAGTCTTTAACCTTGATTAGGTCTTTCAGGCAAAACAGTCTGGCTGATGAAAAGTTTATTCCAGAAATGGGAATGTCAGCTCTTTCCTTTCATGGTTGTCATCACTGTGGTTGCTCACGTGGTTTTGGTCCTTGCAGAAACTCCTGTGGCTGTTTGCCTGTGTTCCGAAGGTCTGCTTTGGCTGAGAGTAAGTGGGGAGTAAGCCACTGGGTAGAGTCCATGGCCCCTTGCTCCTCCTTCAGTCCTGGCACTGGCCTCACTGGCACTTCACACACAGCCTGTGGCCATCTCCCTGGGGAAGAATTGATAACATTTAGATGTCTTCTTGTTTTTGTTTTTAGATGAAAACAAATCATGTTATTTCAGTATTTCTTCTTGCATTCTAGTGAATCTTCAGTGCGTCTTTCTATGAATTCCCCTTGGGGCTTTGAGAATCTCTCCCTACCCACTGTTCCTTTTGGCTTTTTATCTTTCCTAAAGGAACTAGGAGAACGGAACTTGCCACATCATTCCCAGCCTTTTCATTGGAAGCACACTGGTGATAGAATACCCACACATGAATCAGATATCTGATTCCTGCAGCCTTGCAGCTGGTGTTCCCATCTAGGAGCAGTGGGCTGCCTGGACACACTCTGCTCTCCACCTAACCTTGTGAGGGTCCCAGCATTTTCACCTGCTGACAGATTGCTGGCTGGCTTTACATGGTTAGTCCTACTCAGAGAAAATCTACTTATTTGAAGCATTGATTGTCTTAAGTCCTTTATATTTGGAGACTTGTCTAATATTCATGAAATCAGTTCTTAGAGTTTCCTCTTTAAATTTAGAGTGAGGAGGAAAAGGAGACTTTTCAAATTTTAGGGTGAGATATTTGCTTCAGCAGAACTTCTATTTTTGCTTAATGCAAAACTTGTTCACCACATGTAGAATCAATTTGTGAAGATGCATGCCTTAGAAGATTTGAATGAGTAAAGGAATGTTTTTCAGCCACCCATGCAGTGTATTATGTAAAAGCAGTAAGATGTCATGGCTGGTAGATCTCGAGGGTGGGGGTAGGGATGGGGCTGTTTTGGCTCCCTGGTGTGGGTAGTGTGCCTGCTGGGTGGGGCTCCTGTCAGTCATTGCAGACATAGAGCACACAGCCTTCCTCAGCTCTGCTGAGGTCCGCCTTCCTGCTGGCCTGGGTAGGGCATGTTCATCTCCAAGGGCTGGGTCTTGTTTTTGGTGTCACAGTGCTGATGGCTGTGTTGTTGTGTTGGCTGCATGTCCCAGCATTAGAAATGTTACATTACATAAATACGTGATCAGGTCTGTTGCCAGGGACTGGTGTTCATTTGTGATGAATCTTCGTGCCAGCGTTTCTGACTCTGTTTGAGATGCTCTGTAGAGACAGGTAGAAGCTTCCTGTTTGCTCTCTCGTGTTATAATTTTCCATCAGTGTTAGGATGAATTAACTAGACCCTGTAAAGTGAATACTTAAATATTTAAGGTTTAATTTTTCCATACTCTTTCCTCAGACATGTGATTTTAGAAATAATTTTGTTGTAATGGGCCCCTTTGCTAAAACGTGCCACTGAGTAGAAGAAACAGTGAATGGAGGAGTCCTCGGGGGTTCATGAAGCAATGTTGGTGGATGCCTGTGCACTGGTTAGCTCCATGCCATTGGTACCTTGCACAACTTACAGTATGTACATGACATGTTAAACCTTAACTAAGCTGCAGGCATTCCCAGGGACAGGCAGAAGCTATGTTGATGGGGGTTCTTAATGCTAAACTGGGTCATTTGGTAGACAAGGGTCAGCTACAAGACACTTTTGGGCTGAGGAGTGGTGTGGCCGGAGCTGCAGTGTGTTGTTTGGATAGGCTGGAGCAAGAGGAAATAGCCCTGAGCATAAGCCTCCCCATTCATGGGAGAGCTGTACAGAATGATGGCAGTTTGTTTTTTGCAGGGCAGCTCTAGTAACAGTGCAAGACCTTCCTTTACATCAGGGGTGGGGAACATCCTGCCCATCCTGCCCGAGAAATCATTTGGCCTGGCCCTGCCAAGGCACCTGCAGGTGGGAATCAAAATTCAATAAACCTAGGAAGGTTTTTCATAGCTAATTAAAAAAAAAAAAAAATATATATATATATATATATATATATATTTATTGATTTCAGAGAGAGGAAGGGAGAGGGAGAGAGAGAGAGAGAGAACCATCAATGATGTTTGGGGAGGCCTCCTGCATGCCCCCAACTGGGGATCAAGCCTGCAACTCTGCATGTACCCTGACTGGGAATCGAACCACGATCTTCTGGATCCTAGGTCGATGCTTAACTGCTGAGCTACGCCCGGCTGGGCCGTAGCTAATTTTTAAGTTGATAATTTTGTATAACCTTCGAACGATGTTATAAATATCCAAATGGCCCTTCGCAGAAAAAAATGTTCCCTATCCCTGCTTTACATGTCCCTCTGCACCCAGCCAGCGCCTTGCTGCCCACTGACCAACACAGAAAAACAGTAAGTTGGGTCTTGGGTGCACATTTCTCCAGGGGTCACACTGAGGTGTGCTTCCTGCTAGTGAGTATTAGGGAAGGGCTGTGCTGGTCTGGATACCTGCTTCGGACCCTGGCCTGGGGCTTGGTGCATGCTTGTCCATCATGATGCTCACTCCTTTTGAGAAATCCTATCATTTATGGGTTCCTCAGATGGTTAGAGGGCTATCCCTAGTCAGGGCATATATAAGAATCAGCCAATGAATACATAAATAAGTAGAATCGATGTCTGTCTCGTCTCTCTCTGTCTCTCCCCACCTCTCTCTAAAAAAAATCAATAATAAATAACAGCTTTATTGTGATATAATAGACACACCCTACAGTTCACCCATTTTAAATGGTTTTTAATTAGAGACGTGTGTAACCATCACTAGAGTAAATTTTAGAACATTTTCATCACCTCAGAAAGAAGCCCATCCCCTTTAGTTATCACTCCTCATTTTCTACTCCCCAGTCCTACACAACCCACTTTCTCTACGGATTTGCCTATTTGGACATTTTGTATAATGGAATGAAACACTATGTGGCACCATAGGAAGCCTGTGCACATGTGTATGTGAACATATGTCAGAAATGCCATGGCAGTATTGTTTGTAATTACAAAAACACAAAAAGAACCCAGATGTCTATAATTTAACTTACAGGCATGTTAAAGAGATTATATCTAATGTTTCATTTTAAAAGTTTGATATGGTTTTACTTAAGTGAGACTGCATGAGTACACTTACAATATGAGAATCAGTTATTTAACTTGATGAGTAAGGAAGGGTTGCAGTGAAAGTTGTCGGCCTCCTTTCCAACTCTGCTGCAGTCTCTCACTCCATCTCCTGATAGCCTAGAGAAGCTGTGTGTACACCCAGAGGCCCTCCCACTGTGCTCAAGGCTTCTGCTGTCTCCGTAGTACAAAGTCTGCCAGCTCTAGCTGAAGCTCCTGCTTCCAGTAGTGCTACCTCCTCTCCCTCAACTTGCTTTTTGAGGGGCTATGGGGTGCTGTCATCAGCATGCGAGATTTTTGTTACCGGGCTTGGCTCAGCGGTTGAGCGTCGACCTAGGATCCAGGCGATCGGGTTTCGATTCCGGGTCAGGGCACATGCCCGGGTTGCGGGCTAGCCGATCAGTGACTCTCATCATTGATGTTTCTATCTCTGTCTCTCCCTCTCCTTTCCTCTCTCTGAAATCAATAAAGATATATTTTAAAAAAAAATCTGTATCTATATCTGTATCTATATCATCTATCTTTATTGATTTCAGGGAGAGAAAGGGAGAGGGAGAGAGAGAGAGAGGTAGAAACATCAATGATGAGAGGGTCGTCATTGATCGGCTGCTTCCTGCACGTCCCGGAATGGGGATGGAGCCCCCAGCCCGAGCATGTGCCCTGACCGGGAATCAAACCGTGATCTCCTGGAACCTAGGTTGATGTTCAACTGCTGAGCCACACTCGGCCGGGCCCCAGCCTCACTTTTATCATCAGCTCCCATTTCTTGGCTCCCCTTTACAGTAGAAGTCCTCTTAAAGAAATAATGATACTTCTTGTCTCTCTATCCTCTTTCGCCCCCTTTTTTTGAGAGATTTAATTTTTTGAGACATAATTTAAATACTATGAAATTCAGTTTTAAGTATAAAATGGGATGTTTTAACAGATCAGTACAATCATGTTCTCACAACCACAATCATGACAAAACATCTCCGTTATTCCCAGGTGCCGTATTTTCACCACCACAGTCGTGGCATAGAACATCTTCATTATCCCAAATTGCCATGTTCTCACTACCACAGTCATGACATAGAATAGAACATCTACACTATCCCAAAAAGTGTACCTTTGTCATCAACACTTTTCTCCTATCCTTTTGGGCCCACTGATATGCTTAGGTCACAATAGGTTTTCTTTTTCTAGAATTTAATGTAGGTGGAATCATGCAGTATGAAGTCTTTTGTGACTGGTTCTTTCACTTAGCATGCCATTCCATTGGATCATAAGTTTATACAATCAACAGTTGGTAGACATTTGCACAGTTGCCAATTTTTAACTATTATGAATAAGGCTGCTATGACTAGTTGTATACAAAACACTGTATGGCTGTATTTTTTATTTATTTTTTGGTAAATACCTAGGATTGGGATTTCTGGGTCATATAGGATGGGAATGTTTTAACTTTTTAAAAACTTGCCAAACTTTTCCAAAGGGACTGTACAATTTCATGTTCCCCCACCATCAGTGAACAAGAATCCATTTGCTCTCTATTCCCACCATCACTTGGTATCGTCAGTCTTAATTTCAGTCATTCTAGTGGATATCTATCTAGTGGTATCCCATTGTGGGTTTAATTTCCATTTCCCTAATGACAGATGTTAATTATCTTTTCATGTACATAAAAAATAGTTATTGGTCACCAATGTATTTTGTTTGGTGAAGTATCCATTTCTTCATATCTATCATTTTTTGTACATTTTTAAAAGTTGGGTTGTCTTACTGAGAGTTTTTAAAATATATTTTGTACCTTAATGAGTTCTTTATATATTTTAGACATAAGTCCATTACCAGATGTATGTTGTGCAAATATTTTCTCCTAGTCTGTGTCTTGTCTTTTCACTTTCTTAACAGGGTCTTTAGAAGACAAAAGTTTTTGTTTTAATGAAGTCCAACCTAGCGGTTTTTTTCCTTAGCTAATCCTTTTTGTGTCTTAAGAAGTCTTTGTCTAATTCTATGTCACAAAGATTTAATGTTTTCTTTAGAAGTTATATAGTTTTGGCTCTTATATTCAGTTCTGTATTATATTTTGTGATCATTTTTGTATAAGGTAAAGGTCTTTTTAAAACAAGATTATTGTTTCTCATTCAGTTGCTTTTTACATTTATTGAAAATTAGTTGAGTGTAAATGTGTAGGTCTGTTTCTGAATTCTATTTCATTGATCTATGTTAGTCCTTATACCAGTTATCATAATGTCTCGATTACTTTAGCTTAATAGTAAGTCTTGAAATCAGATAGCATATGTCTTTCCACTTTGCTCTTTTTCAACATTGCATAGGCTATAATAGGTCCATATACATTTCAGAATCATCTCATCAATTACTACAAAAAGAGTCAACTGGGATTTTGATTGAGATTGTGTTGAATCTGTAGAACAATTTGGGGAGAACTGACATCTTAACAAAATTGAATTTTATGTTTCTCTAAAGAGGTCTTGCACATATTTAATTTATTTTATTTTACTTTATTCCTAAGTGATTCATTTTGGGGATGACATTGTAGTTGTAGTTTTTAAAAATTTCAGCTTCCTATTGTATATTGTTAGTGCAAAGAAAGACAATTGATATTTTAAAAATAGTGACCTGTCTTGCAACTTTGTTAAACTCATTTACAGTAGTAGTTAAAAAAAAAAAATTCCATAGAATTTTCTACATAGATGTTTATGTTGAATGTGAGTAAAGACAGTTTTACTCTGCCCTTTCCATTTTGTATACCTTCTATTTCTTTTTCATGTCTTATTGTACTATCTAGGACCTGCAGTACAGTACTGAATAAAAGTTGACAGTGGGCATTCTTGTCTTGTTCATAGTCTTAGGGGGAAAATTTTGAGTCTTTCACAATTAATGTTATCTATTGAGTTTTAGTAGATTCTCTTTATTGGGTTGACAAAGTTTTCTTCTTAGTTTTTAAAAATATGAATGGGAGTAGAGTTTTTTCCTATGCTTTTTAAAAAACTCTAAAATCAAAATTTTAAAAATGCAATAGAGAAAAATCAGTAGAACCAGAGTTATTTCTTTGAAAAGATAAATAAAACTGAAAAATCTTTAGCCAAACTTAATCAGAAAAAAAGAAGACATGAAATTTCAATATCAGGTGAGAGAGAGAGCTGTTAAAATGATAAGAATAACAACTTTATAAAGTTGTTAATTCAGGTGAAATGGACACATTTCTTAAAAGACACAAACTACCTAAGTTCACTGAAGAAGAAATAGACACCCAAATTGCCCTGTATTAAAGAAATTGAATTTTTAATTAAAATTATTGACACAAAGAAACTGTCATCCCAGATGGCCTCATTGGCGATTTCTACCATCCATTAAAGCATAACTAATGTTAGTTGTACACAGGCTCCTCTGCAGCATAGGAGGGGGCACGCCCCACCTTGTTCCTTGAAGCAGAATTGCCTTGATACCATAATTAGAGAAGACTGTGATGAAAAAGGAAAACTGTAAATCAACACCCACATGAATATAGCTATAAAATTCCTTACTTTGTAGCAAATTGAATTTAGCAATATAAAAAATAATACATAATGAACAAGTAGGAGTTATCTCAGAAATAAAATTTGGTTTAACATTAAAAAATCAATGTAATATACCATATTGAGATAATAAAAAGAAAAACCATGAGATCATCTCAAAAGATACCAAAAAAAAAAAGGCATTTGCAAAACTCCATACCCATTCATAATAGAAATACTCTCTGCAAACAGAAAAAAAGGGAACTTCCTCAGTCTGATAAAGGACATTTTAAGAGATACCTACAGCTGACTGACATCGTACTTAAAGGTGAAAGACTGAATACTCTTTCCCTAATATCAGTTATATGGTGGGCTTGTGTTCACAGCTTTCGTTCTTTTAAAAGATAACCTATACTGATAAAGTAATACTCTGCATTTTGAAAAATTATGAAACAATGATAAGAAAAAATAAAACATAAACATCACATTTTCACTGCCTGTGGAAGAGATGTGTGTGTGCGCTCGTGTACGTGTGTTTAGATGCATGCATGCATGCATACATATATGTGACATTCTTGTGACATGTTCTGTTTGAAGGATTGACCTGGTTAGGCTACAGTGCTAGTTTAGTAGTTGTTGTGAATTTGTAGATGTGTGTACAGTCCATGATGAGTTGGAGTAAGGCAGAGCATCCCAGATAAAGTGGGTATCTGTTCAAAGGCCTTAAGACAAACAGAGCTGAAGCTTCTACTCCAGAGCCCACCCTGTCAATTTGACTTACGTTGCCAGCCCTCACAGTACTGTAGCCAGTGATTTTTAACTGGTGTGCTGCCAGAATTTTTAAAGCATGCAAAACCTGACTATTTTTAACCTGACTATTTAGCCAGGGACACTGACTTCTTCTCCCTTAGATTGTCAAATAAAAAAATGACAACAGCCAACGCAACAATAGTCATCTGGTGTGAATGAATCAAAATTATACCTATTTTTCAGTCAGATGGGCAAAAAAATATATTTTTTGGTGTGCTGCAAGAATTTGAGTAGTTTATATGTGTCATGAGATGAAAAAGGTTGAAAATTGCTGCTGCAAGCAAATTTCTTGCAATACATTTCTTAGTATATTGCCTGTTTAATATACAGCATGTCTCTGATTGAATCCTACCTGATATGCATGTATAAAATATATACTTATTAATTTTATAAAACCTTACCTCTTTTTCATTCAGTGATTGCCACCTTTTCCTTTCAGTAAGCGTCTGTCTCATGTAATGCCCCACTGTGGAGAAACCTTTTGTGGTCCAATGTTTTATCCCAGCCAACGTCTGGTCCTGCATTGCACACTGTCACCTCCCTTAGGTCACTTTCATCTAGTGCGGTCTCCTTTCTCTCTACTGACCTAAAAGCCCTCCCTTTCTCATTTTCCTTATTGCTTTCCTGTTGCATCATTTAGCTTGTTCTATGTCATTTAGCTTGTCTATTTTATGGGTCATTTGACTTTGGCTAACCTCTGTTATATATTTGTTTTTTGTTTATTTTGTGTTCTTTATCATGTTTTCCTTTTATGCTTTTGGGTATATTCTGATTTTTAAAACCTCTTTATTGGGATACCTTCTGGAGATAAATAGATTTTCCTCTAAGAACTTTTTACCTGGATTTCCCAGTTTACTATGTAGCATTTTTGTCATTCTTGATTTTGAAGATTTTTAATTCTCACTCTGATTTCCTCTCTGACCCTTGTACTTAGAGTGCATTTCTTAATTCTCAGATTTAATTTGTTCATGGCTGCTCCCTGCCCCCTCTTAATTGCACTGTGGTTAAGACTTGGGTCCTTTTAAGACTTTTTAGACTTTCTCTGTAGGTCTGTGTGTGGTCAGTTTTCATAGCATTTGTTCCCTGTGTCCTTGAAAAGAATGGGCATTGTGTGATTATTGGCTAGAATGTTTTGTATATGCTGATTGCATCAAGCTTGCTATTGTGTTCAAATCTTCTGTATTCTAATTTTTGGTGGGGGTCATCTCCTTAGACTATCAGTTACTGGAAAGTATTTTTTAAAAATTATTATTATTATTATTATTATTTTTAATATATCTGTATTGACTTCAGAGAGGAAAGGAGAGGGAGAGAGAGAGATAGAAACATCAATGATGAGAGAGTCATTGATCAAGCCCGCAACCCGGGCATGTGCCCTGACCGGGAATCGAACCCCAATCGCCTGGATCCTAGGTCGACGCTCAACCGCTGAGCCACGCCCGGCCAGGCTATTATTCTTTTTAAATTCTAGTTTTCCTTACCTGTCTCCTCTTTTTGGGGAGCAGGACAGGGTTTTTTATTTATTATAATTATTTTTTACTGATTTTAGGGAGAGGTAAGGGCGAGAGAGAGAGAGATTGGTTGCCTCCTTCACGTGCCCCAACTGGGAATCGAACCCACCACCTTTTGGTATACCGGATGACGCTTCAATCAACTGAGGCACACCAGCCAAGCCTGGAAGGTATTTTAGTCTACTCCTGTGATTGTGGCTGTGTCTGTTTTCCCTGTTCTGTCAATTTTTGCTCTTTACTTTGAGGCTGTTGTGAAGAAAAGAAGAAACTTTTTCTCTAGCCTCAAGGTTCTTTTGGCTGGTCTAATAATCACATAGACGTGAGACAGATTAGCAAAGCAAAATAACCAAATTTAATATATACATATGTATGGAAACCCTGCATACATGAGAGAGTCAGGGACCCCAAATGTAAGAGAGGTCAGAGATAGAATGTGTCAAGGTTGAGGTATATAAGCTATTCTGTGGTAGGGATGAGGTCAAAGGGTCATTGCAGCATGATATTAGGAACAGATGTTTAGTAAATAGAAGTTTGTCCTGCCATATTATTACTGATAATCTCTTATGGGCAAGGCCCCTAATTCAATTTCTTCTAGGTAAGTTAAAGGGAGGGGGCAGAATTTTCTCTTGAGTCTGAAGCTAAAATTGCCATTAGCTCAAAATAATCTGCATACCACTGAGACATATTTTGGGGAAGCTTGTTCTGAACCCCCACACTGTTCTATTATGTGCATAAATATTTGGAACCATCTTATCGCTCTAGTGAAAGGAACCTTTTGTTATGTTACAATGACTAACTTTATCTCATGAGTTGTGTTTTGGCCTCAAGCCTGTATCCAGTATTCCTGCAGCAGCCTCAGTTCTTCTGTTGTGTTTACCTGGCATATCTTTTATTTCCTTTTCTCGAAATCTTTCTAGATTTTTGTGTATTAGATATCCCTCCCTTATTCTGAGGTAGGTAGATTACTTTTACCATTCCAGTCTGACAAACTTTGTCTTTTACTGGATTTCTTAGTCCTTTTACTTTTGTACTTCATAAACATTTAGGTCTATCATATTGTATTGGGTTTTCTATTTGTTCTGACATCATTTCTCGATCTTTTTTTTTTTTTGCCTTTTTATATTCTCTACAGATTTGGAAATTATATACTTCCTTTTCGTGGTCATCTTGGAAGTTAGAGTGATGTATAGCAAGCCGGCCTTTTCCTTACCTTCCCTGGTGGATACTTCAGATTTTAAAACCTGTATAAGATTTGAAACAGCTTTATGTGGAGTTGTAGGGAATTATCTTAGCAACTTTTTTAGACCACCTGGAACACCTCTCAACTCTGCTTTCCTTCATGTTCCTTGTCTACTCTTGTAATTACTGTGTTTGTTTTTGTATTTTTTCCTATGATTTTTACTTCTTCCAACTATTACTCCTTTTTTTTTTAATCCTCATTCGAGGATATTTTTTCCATTGCTTTTTCAGAGAGAGTGGGAGTGACAGAGACACTGATGTGAGAGAGAGACATTGCTTGGTTGCCTTCTGCATGCGCCCTGACCAGGGCCGAGGATCGAGCCTGCAACCAAGGTACCTGCCCTTGGCTGGAATCGAACCTGGGACCCTTCAGTCTGCAGGCTGATGCTCTAACCACTGAGCCAAATTGGCTAGGGCCTAGTACTCCTTTTACTGATACTTTCCATAAAAAGCCTCATAACGAAACCAGAGAAAATGCAGTTTGGTGTTGACTGTATGAAGACAAAATTTTCTAAGTTGTTCAGTTTCCCACCTCTATATTTGTTGTCCTTTTCATTTTTTATTTTTTATCAAGAACATTGCTGCTACCAACATTTATCTTTCCTGCCCTTATGTTTAAATTAACGCTGATACTTGTGAACTCTCACTCTCAATGTGAAGGCCTCAGTCAAGCTGTCCCCCAATGAGTGAGCCCCCAGCCCTGTCCCTGTTTATTCTTACATCCTCGGCCCTCCCTAGTCCTTACTGTTCTTTGAGAAGCATTCCTTCAGACACATTCTCTGAGACCTTGAAGAAATACGAGGGTTTGTCCTCAAGGATCTGAGGAGCTTTTTAGACAAGGGAAGGGCACGACTCCATTAGTCGTAGGTGATTTTGGAAGATGGAATTATTTTATCCCCAAGAGGATAGAACCTGTCAGTTAGTTTACTTGGAGCTTACTGACCCTGCTGTGGCCCCAAGAGATGGTCCCCAGTTGGAGGCCCTGCCTGACATTCCCAAGGAGGGTATGAGTTTGGATCCTCTCAACTCCTGCCTTCATTTGTAAAGTGGAAATAATACCAGCTGTTCAGCTGAGGCTGGTTAGAGGCTCTAAGTAAAATAACACATGAAAGTAAAGTACCATGCAAACGTAATTTGAAATGGATCGTTAAACCCCAGTCACTGACTGAAGGGAGTGGGATAGTATCATTAAGTACAGTTGCCAATGTGTAATAAGCACTTGCCTGTGCTCCAAGTGGCCCAGGAGGACAGCAATTTTTCCCAATTTACAGATGAGAAGACTGAGGCACAGATTAAATTGCTTGCTTAACTATTTTAGCCAGTGAGTAGTGGAGCTGTTTGATGCCTATGTTCATGTCCACAGCCATACCTGTGGGTTTCCAGGGTCTGACTTGTAGATTCCCCAGACCTGAAACAGCCCCATTATCCATTGTTTTCAAGGCGCCTTCAATTCCCTTGACTACATTAGTTTACCCTGGTCTTTTGGAGCAAGGAAGAGAGTCCTCCTGAGTCAGCAAAACAGAGCACATTCGACAGAGAAAACACATTGTAAAGGAGAGGTGGAGAGGAGCGTGGCGAGGAGCGTGGCTTTGTGTTTCACTGCACTTTGATTCCTTTCTTGGAGCTTGAGATACTTCCTTGAAAAACATGAACAGTGAATCTTTGGGAATAAACATCATAAATTTTCTCTGTGAAGGTATGAAAATGTTTCTCCTCAGGTAGCAGCTGACCAACTTCAAACTCCTTGCTACTTTGTGTTTTCTCACTGGAGTGAAATTCTGAAACAGATTATTCTCTAGTAGATGGTCAGTCCAAAATGAGACATTGGCATGCACCCTGCTCTCCCCACTGTATTGTTCCCCCTGCACACATTCATAGGAATACCTGTGTGCTCTGATTTTTAAGAAAGTTAATATCAAGTGACAAATCAGAGTTTGTTTTATTGGAAAGAATTACACAGATGCAATTTAAATAGCTGAATCTTAAAAAAAAAATTAAAGTGTTAGAGTTTATAAATGTTGATTATATCTGTTCAGGAAGTTAGATATTGCTTAAACAAAATGCACTTAGATTTGCAAACAAACATGAGTACATAATTTTTACTAGTTTTCCACCCCTTTGCCATTTGGGGGTAAATCACTGCAGAAAGACACACTGAGTAAACAAGTTTGATTACGGTAGAGACCCCCTTTTCCACAGGGGATATGTTTCAAGACCTTCAGTGGGTGACTGAAACTGCGAATAATACTGAATTCTCTATAGTTTTTTCCTAAACATACATACCTATGATAAAGTTTAATTTATAAATTAGGCACAGTAAGAGATTAACAACAATAACTAATAAAATAGAATGGTTATAACAATGTACTGTAGTAAAAGTTATGTGGATGTGTTCTCTCAAAATATCTTTTGTACTTACCTTTTTACTTCAAGGAAGCACACTATGGCTTCTCTTTGGCATATCCAAATTGCCAGCTACTCTTGGTCTTTGGGGCCATTATTAAGTTGCATAAGGGTTACTTGAACACAAGCACTTTTGTACCTCTGCAGTTGATCTGATCACCAACCTGGCTGCTAAGTGTTTAATGGGTGGGTAGTGTATACAGCTTGGATACACTGACAAAGGGATGATTCATGTCCCTGGCAGCACAGTATGAGACTTCGTCATGCTACTCACAACTGAGCACAATTTAAGAATTACTAATTGTTTATTTATGGAATTTTTCTTTTTTTAAAAATATATCTTTATTGATCTCAGAGAGAGGAAAGGAGAGGGAGGGAGAGAGAGAGAGAGAGAGAGAGAGAGAGAAACAGAGAGAAACATCAATGATGAGACAATCATTGATCGAGCCCGCAACCCGGGCATGTGCCCTCACTGGGAATCGAACCCCAATCACCTGGATCCTAGGTAGATGCTCAACCGCTGAGCCATTACCGGCCGGGCTGGAATTTTTCTTATATTTTTGGACTGTGGTTGACTGTGGGTAACTGAAACTGGAGGAGCCCATAAATTAATTTTTTACAACATTTCTTTTGTTTAGTTTTCTGTATAATGCTTTCAAAATATGGTAGAAAAGAAAAAGCATGTTATCCTTCACCACATCACATGCCGGAAGAGGACTGAAATTAGGGGATGGATATTTATGATCATAATGGGATGGTAGCTGGGAGTTACTATGAAATGATGTCACTTTCTCTTCTGTTCAGCCTTGCCCTTACCTCCTTCTATTTAGTTCAAGTCGGGCCATCTCTTTGCAAGCCTGGTCCAGAATACACCTATTTATACTACTACTGGTTTATCCTAGACTAAATTATTATGTTCCAGGGTCTCAAATCTCTAGGGAATTCCACATTTTCTTCCTCAAAGGCGAATGGACTGTATTTTCCAAACAAAGATGGAGATGGGTTCTGCCACCGATACCTTCTTGGACTGCATTCTGCTTTACCAGGAGTGTGTGGTCTGGCCTGGACCGTCTCTCAGCTGCTTTCCCCAGGCTGTAGGCCCTCCACACCATTTTCCTCTTTTGTTGTGACTTCCTGGTTTGTGAAGCTGATCTATCAGCAGTGCCCAGGGCTTTGAAGCCAGGTGCTCAATAAGTCACAAGAACTTTGGAATGGGTGGGCCTGAGAGAGGATCAGGTGAAGATGTGGGGAGGAGGGGATGGAGCCGGCAAAGGCCCAGAGATCCCCATGGAGGACTGGATCTGCTTCAGACTCATTGTCCTGTACCACATACTCTGCTGTCTTGTCGCCACTTCATGTCCATACAGGACTTTGTACAAAGATAAATTTATCCAAGGGCCTTATTTTGCTTTCTGTCGGTACATAATTATGCAGAGTGGTATATCCAAAGGATTAAAAGCACAGTTGCCCTAAGTTGTTATCAGTGGGATTTAAGGCATGGGTGAGGTACGGGGTGGGGTGGGGTGGGGTGGGGTGGATGGTCCTTGCTTTAGTTGGAATTTTTGATGCCATTATCCACTATTTACAGCTTTCATAAATCAGTTGGTGTCACTGTACATATGTTTAGAGCCGTTGCTAAGGTGTTGAGCCTCAGTCTCATCATGACACAGTCCCTCTGGAAGGTGGGGACAGCTTGGTGGAGTCTGTTCATATGAGGGCATCGTGGGTGCATGCTGGAGTAATCTGCAAATTGCTCTGTTTCAACTTATGTTGTCTGCTCCCTTTTAGCTTGATTGCCTGATTACTTTACCTAATAAATTAAAAAGAAAAATCCTGTGATGCATTTTAATATGGAAACATAATGACAGCATTTTCACCTTTTCTCCTTGTCACTGCAGCCAAACTTCAGTGTTTTTAGTTGCTCTTAACCTGTCTCATTCTCTTTAGAAAGAGAACTCTGGACTTGGGTTTTAGATGTTTCTCAATGGAAATCTCAATTTTAAAAAACTTTATAATATTGCATATAAACAATATTAGTCATGTGACTTGGATTATGACTTATTTTTTCTGGGTTAAGGAAGTCTGAAATCACTTATATTACTATCTTCCTCTGGGTTTGTTGGTAAACTTCTAGTCTGTTTAGAGGGTTGGATTTGGAAAGTAAAGTGTTCTAGTGCTTCACTTGGGTGCTACCTAACATTCACTTGCCACATTGCTGTATACTTTCAGAAAAAACAGTAACAACTATCTTAACCTGTTTTGGGCCATGGACTCCCTAAAAATGGATAAAAACTATGGGTTCTCTTCTGAGGAAAATGCATACATCTATACTTTTCTTGTGTGATTCATGGAGTCTCAGAGCTCAGTGGACCATTGTCCTCTCAGTTGTCCTTAAACTTTGTCTTAGATGTTTCTCCAGGAGAGCTACATATTATCACTTGAGTTTATAGTATGAATTTAAATGAAATTTCTTGATTATGAACTTTTTTTGTAGTATGTTCTCTTGTTCCACAAAGAGTCTGTTATATGCAGAGTACCTTTTTCCCTTTTCCAACCAAGATCTCTTGATAATTTTACAGTGTAAGATATATGCCCTAATCATAAGTCAAAGAGAACATGCCTGTGAGGCTTCATCAGATTGTTAAAAGCATTTACAGTTAGTTTCTTTTATTTCTATTTCTAGTTGTAAACTTTAAAGGAAACTCTTAGATATATACCTAAAGAACTGTATTGGCAAATGCTTGTTGTGGCATCATTTGTAGTACCAATGAGTTGAAACAAAACAAATGACATTCAACAGAATAGATATTTTTCAGACAATGAATACCATACTGCAATTATAATAAATAAAGTAGAACTGCATGTAACAAAAGCATAGCTAAATCCCCAAAGCATAATCTGGTGGGGAAAAAGTGCATGTAGTATGTTTTTCTGTAAAAACATTATCGTGTTTATAGGATTATATGTAACGTAAGTATAAAACCATGTATGAGAATAATTAGCATCAAAATCCAGAATCTTTGGAGAGGAGGAGAAAGGAGAGCAGGGTGGGAGTCACATAAGGAACGTCAACTGTGTATGTAATACTTTTTGTATTAAAAAAAATCCAAGGCAAATATGGCAAAACGAACAGCTGGTGGATACATGAGTGTTTGTTATACTATTCTTCATACTTTTCTGTATGCTTGAAACATTGTAATATTAGCCAGTGTTACTTTGTTATAAAATAAGGAAGAAAATATTTCTTATGAGGAAATCATATAAAACAATAATCGATTTTAAATAAATTTAGGGATATTCCAAATTCCTGGAGTTGTTTGAAAAAGAACTGCTTTTACACTTGACACTTTATGAATATAAATCATACTTGCTATAGAATAGATAGTATGGATTTGGGGACTTTAGAATTTGACCTCAGTGTTCTGCTGTTGACTGACTCCCCCAGCTTGCAACTTTTAAAAGAAAGTTTAATAGTTGAATTTTTTAAAAAAATATATTTATTGATTTCAGAGAGAGGAAAGGAGAGGGAGAGAGAGAGATAGAAACATCAATGATGAAAGAGTCATTGATTGAGCCCGCAACCGGGCATGTGCCCTGACCAGGAATTGAACCCCAATTGCCTGGATCTTAGGTCGATGCTCAACCGCTGAGCCACGCCCGGCTGGACTGAATTTTTGCTTTTAATTGGTGGGTATAAGGCTTAAAGCCAACCTTGCCACATCTACTCCTTTGGTCATATATAGGAGGAATTCACATGTCTAAGGTCCTTTTATTATCTAATCCTTTTTTTTTTTTTTTTTTTTGCCTTAATAGTAATGTTTCTTTTATTATGATTATGGACTTTTGACAGGCAGCACTGGAGGGAGTTTCCAGATGGGATGTGGGTGGGTTCTAGTGTTGTTGTCTGAGTTTTTCACTTGCCAGCCCTGGGCATGTCATTCATACTATGTGAATTTCTAGTTTTTCACTGGTGAAATATACATCCTGTGATAAAACTCATAGGGTTTAATCCAGATCATGTAGGTGAAATGATTAGTAAAACATAAATGTTACACAAATAAGGTGTTGTGAATGCACATAGAAATTTTATCTATTTCTTCTGTAATCAGATTATAGAAACAATATATGTGCGTGGTAGAAAATTAGAAAATACAAATAAGCAAAACTTCCTTAAAAAACACATTCCCACTACTCAGATCACCAGTGTTAATAGCTTCTTGATTTTTGTTTCATGCATAACTTATATTTTATATTGTTCTATTTTTAGCAAAAAAAATGAGATCATACTGTTCTGTAGTCTGTTTTCTCTTCTACCATCAATCCCTACTTTTCCATTTCAGTAGATCTTAGAGCTATTTTGTGGAAACTAGTATTCTGTTCATGATTACTATAGGCACCTCTGTCTAGCTTAAAGGCCCAGATAATAAATATTTCAGGCTTTGCATCCTAAGAGGAAACATTGAGGATATTATGTAGGTACTTGTATAACCATTTACAGATATGAAAACTGTTCCACTCCCAGGGTTGCCCATCCCATGCAGGGAGGAAAGCCTCAACTGGCATGTTAGCACTGCCACTTGTTATCCCTGATCCGAGCTGTTAGAGGGTCCAGTCTGGGTCCCCTCCCAGCAGTTCTCCTTCTCCAGTGTGGAACAGCAAGTACCTGCTAGCTTCTTGCTTTGGGCTCAACAGAGACCCTTTTCAGTTTACTGTAAACAAAGTCCAATTTCTCTGATAAACATTCCTAGGCATGGAATAGCCATGGTCAGAGCCATTTTACACAGCTGAGGCTCTTCCACTGGATGGAGATACTCCTAGGAGCTGAGGTGCCACCTTTCCCCAGTGGTCCTAAGGAGTCACACTCAGCAGGATGGAAAGCCAGAGTGCCAGCCTCTGCTGGCTTGCAGTGTGAGCTGCTCACCACTTCACTGATGCCAGCAAGGTGTGCGGATGCGGGAGAGAGTCCATTTATTTTGGCTTTGGGGAACAAGTGGTCAGTCATAGGACAATTCACAAATTTCTTTATTTTGCATAGATGTGTTCCTAGGGCTGCTGTAATATTTAGCATAAACTGGGTGACTTTGACAACAGAAATGTATTCTTACAGTTCTGGAGGCCAGAATTCTGAAATTGAGGTGCTGTCAGAGCTATGCTCTTTCCAAAGACTCCCAGGTGGAATCCTCCCTGGTCTCTTCCAGCTTCTGGTGAGTTCCAGCATTTCTTAGCTTGTGGCTATGTCACTTTAGTCTCTCCGGTGTGTTCACATGGCTGCCACCTCTTGTAAGGACGCTTGTCATTTGATTTAGTGTATTTCCAGATTATCCAGGATGATCTTAACCTGGAGATCCTTAATTAGTTAAATCTGCACAGCCGCTTTTCCAAATAAGGTCACTATCACAGGTTTCATGTGGATATATATATATTTTGAGGTGGAGGCTACCATTCAACCCTACCAATCTTTTCTCAAGGTAAAGGTATATATTCTTTATTTTTTCTCTTTTTAAATTTAGGTGTAATTTAGACATGAATAAAATGTCCAGGTTTTAAGTGTACAGTTTGAATGTAAGTGTATACACCCATGTGTAACTCCCACTCCCTTTAAGATACCGACCATTTCTGAATTCCTTTACAGTCAGCCTCCTTCCCTGTTGAGTGTCTGTCACTGTGGTGTAGTGTTGCCTGTCTGGACCATCATCTAAACAGAATTGCATTGTATGCAAAGTGTGTGTGCCTGTCCATGTTTGGGCTTTCCTTTGGCATTTCTCCCTGGGATTCATCCATGCTGATGTGTGTACAGTAGTTCATTCTTATTGCTGAGTTGTCTCCCAAGATATGATTACTGCACAGCTCGCTTATCATTGATCTGTGGATAGATATTTGGGGTGTTTGCGCTTTATGTGTTATACATAAAGCTGCTTTACTTCCTTCGAAAGGAAGTAGGGTATTTGGGCAAGTGTGTTTTAAATATATTCTCTCAGTTAATGCCGCCACCGTCGTCGTCGTCGTCGTCGTCGTCGTCGTCATCATCATCATCTTTTTTGTTAATCCTCACCCAAGGATATTTTTTCCATTGCTTTTGAGAGGGGGTGGGGAGGGAGAGAGAAAAACGTCGATGTGAGAGAGACACATTGATTGGTTGCCTCCTGCACATGCCCCAACCAGGGCCGGGGATTGAGCCTGCAACTGAGGTACATGTCCTTGGGTGGAATCGAACCTGGGACCCTTCAGTCTGCAGGCCAATGTTCTAACCACTGAGCAAAACCAACCAGGGCTGTTTAATGCCCTGTTAGTAAAGAAAAATAACTTAATTTCTCCAGACACTTTGCTGTCCACCTAGGAGAATCCTTTTACTTGGTTTTGCAAAGGTATATAGTCTGGGATTGAAGTTTTTGTTATGTCAGGCCATGGTCAGTGCATTTGTTGTGCTCTGAGTGGATGATGCCAACATCCTAGGGAAGGCTGGGGTGCAGGAGACCTGCCTGCGGTGTTCCTAAGGAAACTCCTGTTGCATCACAGGACTTTACACACACTTGTGCAACATAGTCACTCCCACCCGCCACTGTTTACAGCCAGGAGGCAGCAGGCTGTGGCCTCCTCTGGGAGCATTGTCTATGGCTGTTCAGCTTATCAGCCTGTTTGCTCTAAATGTTCAGCCAAGTTCATGCCAAGCCCTGTTCTGGTGCGGTGTGGTGCAGGGCAAGCCTGGAAGTGTCACAACATTGTCAGCCACCCCCCACTTCTGAACTGCACCTCCTGTTTTCACAAAGTCAGACTCATTTTTACCCTCTTTTAGCACAGGAACAATAACGGAAACATTCTTGACTGTTATCACAAACATATCTTTAGACTAGGATATTTTGTCTAAAGTTATTCAGTTCTGGCATTTGTGAGACCTGTAGTTAAAAGAATATGGGGGGTTTGAGGGGAGAGAATGTTGAATTGTGTATAGTTGTCTATGAGCAGTTACCCAGAATGTCCTTCTGGTCGAGTTCAAAGGTTAAGCATCAGGAACCAGTGGACCCTGGATCTCTTCCCAGTTTTTACGTTACTGAGTCTGATGAGACCTGGGGCACAGGCCAATTGATGGTGACTTTGAGAAGAAAGGACGTGGCTTCATTTTGGGTTTATTTCTGGATGATTTAGTTCTTACTAATTAGGCTTGTTTTGCTCCAAGAATCCATTTCACAAATCTTGCATTTAAAAGAGTGAAACTATTGTTTTAACTGGTTAATTATCTAACCATAAGGAAGGGAAGCAAAGATGGTAGTTTTTTTGGTAGCCTTTTTCTGCAAAAGGTCTTCTGTTTTAGGAAACTAAAACAGTATTGTGAATACAGTATTTCCAATTTGGTCTGTTTCAAACTGGCAGCAGGTCAGCATTTGTCAGTACCCTCTATAGTAAACAGATGGTTGTCCTGGTTTGGGTTTTGTCCTGGGGAACATTGCCCTGTGGCACTGAGAAAAGGTCATGCAGGGTGCAGCCACTCAGAGAAGCATATGGTCAGGGTGAGTGCCTCGGTGGTACCTGGCATGGACAGATGGATGTGGAGGGCTTCATGGAAGAGGTATGCTATTGTGGGGCTGCTGACGTACCCACCCTGGCCCAGCAGAGGATGCATCTGGGGGCATCACCCACACTGCTGGTCCCGGTAGCTAGACACATCTCAGCATCTGGCAATGAACATGGTAGAGAGATGTGGCAACTCTGATGCACCAGGAGGTTACTCTGATGGCCTGCCTCCCTTAGTGTGTCTCACATGCAGCAGTGAGCTTGGGAAGGCAGGACCCTCACACTCAGCAGGTGTGCCTAGCAGGCTGGGGCTGGACACAGGGTTGAGCACAGTTGGTGGGCTTAGAACAAAGGGAGGAGGATAAGTCATTATTCTGGCTCTGGTGATTCAAGTTCTACCTACCTATGTGACTCTGACTAGTGTTACGTCCTGGGGCACTCTCACTCTCTTAGCATTGGTTAGAGGCTAATATACTCTAAATCAATACATAACTACTAAAATGAAGAAATGTATGCCAACTGGAACCACTATGCCTGCACACAGGAGCACAGCCATCCATGCAGAGCAGATGACTAGCCAAGGGGTGCAGGTGGTCAGACAGGAAGAGATACATGTGGACAGGCAGCCACTCACACCAGTAAGATCCGTGCAGGCCCAATAGGTTGATGTTAAATTTTTTCTTAAGCAGTTTTGGCAAGAGTTGGGGGGACAGGGTGCCCCATGTGCTCTCGATGAGGATGTGCATGAGGCAGCCTTTCTGTAGACCACTTGGCAATATTGTATAGATGTGTACCCTAACTGCATTCTCATTTCTGCCAAGACATTGATGCAGGAATGTGGGCTTATAAATCGCAGAAAATGGCATGGATGAGGTGGCAGGGATGCTACCATGGGGTGTGGGGCTGCAGGACTGGACACTTGGAGTCCTGGGCTTCCTGAAATGTTCACGTGATCAGAGCTGCTTATGTCTGCACACTGGGCTTAGGCAAAAGAGGGAGTAGATACACACATTATCTCTGTTGTTGGAGCATATTGTTCAACAGAATTAAAAATAATGAGTACTGTGTAAGTGAGTGTCTCACAGCTACCTAGTGAGACCCAGCTCATGTGGCACTTGCTGTATCTGATCACATGGAATAAGGAATCTGAGTCACTAGTTATGTCTCCTCCTTGTAAATTCCCATTACCAAGATGTTTCTTGATATCTAAAATCTTATACTTGTATGAAACACTTTTATCAGTTCTCCTTTGGTTTGTCCAGCCAGAGTTAGACCATCCTGGGGGTGGCACAAGAGTCTTGATAGTTGCACAGAGTGGGATGAATTGCAGGGGCATGTCAGCCACGCCCGTCAGGAGGACCTGCTTCAGCAGGTGGCTTCCCTCCCCTCTTCCTTGGAAGGCACCTCTTGTAAACAAGGCACCTCATGTCTTGGAAGTTCTGGGTCCCCATCATTGTTGCAGAGTTGGTAGTTATTATCTGAACCTTGTAGAAAAGTGCTAGGAATTTTCCACTCAGGCCTGGAGATACAATCTTGAAGGGTGCTCTTGTGTTTCACACTTATTCAATAAGTGTTCCTTTATTTGGAATTTTTGCTTTTTGATGAGAGAGAGGGAGACATCGATTTGTTGTTCTACTTATTTATGCATTCATTGGTTGATATGTGCCCTAACCAGGCTTTGAACCTGCAACCTTGGTGTATCTGAATGACACTAACCAAGTGAGCTGCCTGGTCAGTGTTCAACAAATGTTTCTTGAGCACCTATCCCAGCCATGCCACTTTAGGCTCTGGTGAAGGTAGTGAGCAAAATAAACTCCAGCCTTACCTTGACCCTGGGCCTTTACCGCCCCTGAGGACAGCGGTTCTGAGTCCTTAGATCTCCTGGCTGTGTGGTCACGTGGCCAAAAACCCCTCAGTAAAGTAATGGTTACAGCTTTTTTGAACTGGCAGGAAAAGTATCAAAGTTGAGTTTCCTGTGATGTTGACCATAACTTCTTAATTTAGAAACTAATAAAAGATCTACCTGAGAGTCATCAGGCAGATTGAAGCATGTCCCTCGGTAGTATCCTGCCACCAGCTGCTGCATATCTGCTCATCACCCTGTAGTAATATGGGCCTGGAGAAAACTCAGGAGTGCTTGGGTGAGATGACAAAACAAACAAGAGAATAGTAGGTCTAAGGTGAAGACTTGCTTCTGCTCTGCAGGCTCACAGCTAAGGTTTATGTGGAGGTTCATCTCACCCAAACCTGTGTGTGTAAGGGGCTTCACAAACTGGGCTGCACACCAAGGTGATGTCACCTGGTGTCCTGTCTCAGGGTATTGAGACGGTATAGAGCTTTCAGAGGGGTGGTTTGGCAAGTAGGTAGTGAGGGAGCCAATATGCCAAGTATTGGGCACAGGGTCTTGATGGGATAGCCAATCTTATCTGTAGCTCAAGGGTGACAAAGGCCCCCGAATGCAAAGGCCTCACATGCCAACGGTGGTGCAGGAAATGACAGCCACTTTCCATATGCATGAGGATGGATTGCATATTACATATACCCATGCTACCACTCAAATGAAGACAAGGAATTTTACCCTCACCCCCCATAGATACTTCTAGCACTGTGGGAAACTTATCCACAGTGTACTCTCATGGTGCCACCATGGGCTGTCTGCTCTCCTACTGGGGAACATTTGGGCTGTTTGCAGGTTTTGCATAAATCAGTGTGGATGTGACATGGCCTTGGTGGTCTGTGCATGTGTGTCAGTTGGGGTGTGTCTAGAATGGCACCTGCAGTGGAGAATAGGCCTAATGCCCACCAATCTTTGCTCCCAGGTCAGGTCCTGGCCTGCTACTCTGGGCACTTCTCCCAGGGATCTCACAATGTGCTGATTGCCCAGCGGGGTGGTACATCTTGACACTTTGCGTCAGCTGTGGCTCTTTGCCAGCCTGCAGTTGGAAGTGGCAGGACCTCACTGTTTGGGGGAGTAAAGTGATGAGAAGAGAATGGTTCTTCAGAGAAGGACAGAGCACATTCTGTGGAAGCTAAGGTATGCTCACTGAGAGTTCCAGATAGCAAAGTATTTTTTCAAGAGAAGTATTTAGAACATCACATTCAGGGGTCTCTATCTGTAGCTCCACCCCTCCCATCTTTGTTTGAGCACTTGGCCTAAACTCTTAACATGAGAAAGGTTCATTTCTATACTTATAGATCAAAACTTAGATATTTCTGACCACAAGCAAAGGATACTTAGCCAGTTAGGCCAGTGTTTCTGAAATGTCCCAACAGCTTCCCGTTGTGACAAAAAACCATCTCTGTCTATGCCCTCAACACACTACACACACACACACAAGACATGTTTACCAAATAACTCTTTCTTCATGAGATGGTATATGTGATGCCTCCTGATATTTTCTGTCATGTGTTATTTCACTTTTTAAAAAATGGCTGTTCATCATGCTAATATGATTCTGGGATTGACCCTGGATTTGGAAACGCCTTAGCAGGGGATATGCATATGTATAACGCAGTTCCCAAAGCGCTGTTTAGCTTTCATATCTCTTCTTTGGTGAAATGTCTGTTCATGTCTTTTGTCCATTTTCTAGTTGAATTGTTGTTTACTGTTTTTTTTTGACTGTTCGTTTATTCTGCATACAAGTCCTTTGTCTGATTTGTGATTAGCAGATATTTTCTGCCCAACTGTATTGAAAAAATACTGTCTTTTCATCCTGTAAACTAGGTCTTTCACAGGTAGTATATTTTCCTTTTGTGCATTGTACTTTTGGTGTCATATCTAAGAACTCTTTACATACATAGCCTTAGGTCTTGAAGATTTTCTCCTATGGTTTTTTTTTCCCCCTAAAATTTTTATAGGTCTTCTTAGATATACCTAAGCATTTCATTTTTATTTAGAGCAAGTTGTAAATGGTATTGTGTTTTTATTTGTTTCCATATGTTTAATGCAAATTGTTTTTTATTTTAAATATATCTTTATTGATTTCGGAGAGAGGAAGGGAGAGAGAGGTAGAAACATCAATGATGAGAGAGTCATTGATCGGCTGCCTCCTGCATGCTCCCGAATGGAGATCAAGCAGGAGGCAAGTTTGTGGAATACAGTGGATTTTTGTGTGTTGACCTGGTATTCTGCAACCTTGCTGAACTCATTATTTCTAGGAGTTTTTGGTAGATTCCTTATAATTTTATAGATAGAGAATCATGTTATTATCAAATACTGTCACTGGTCTTCTGTATCTGCATGTTCCACATCTGCAGATTCAATTAACCATGAATTGAAAATATTTGAAAAAAGTTATGTTGTTTCTCAAGTATACTATGTAGTTAGGCCTATCATAGTTGTTGCTTCTGTACTGAACATGTACAGACTTTTCTCATCCCCTAAACAATACAGTATAACTACTATTTACATAGCATTTACTTTGTATTAGGGTAACGTAGGTAATCTAGAGATGATATACAGGAGGTATACAGGAAGATGTGGATAGGTTGTGTGCAAATACTGTCTGCCATTTTATATTAGAGACTTGAGCATTCATTGATTTTGGTATCCATTGGTGGTGGTGGTGGTGGGGTGTTCCTGGAACTAATTCCCTAGTGGATACTAAAGGAACACCAAAGAAAGTTTTACTATTTTATTTATTTCTTCCCAATCTACATGCCTTTTATTTCCTCTTCTTGCCTTATTACTCTGGCCATTACTTCCAGTACCATCCTCATTTAGAAGTGCTAGGAGGGGATATTCTTGCTTTGTTCTTAATCTTGGGTAGAAAACATTCATTTTTACTGTTAAGCATGTTGGCTGGCTCTGGCCTGTGTGGCTCTGTGATTAAAGTGTTGGTCCGTACACCAAAGAGTCTTGGGTTCAATTTATGGTCAAAGACACATACCTGGGTTGCAGGTTCGATCCTGGCCCCAGTTGAGCACGTAGGGGAGGCCACCAGTTGTTGTGTCTCTCTCACATTGATCTCCCCCTCCCCTCCCCTCCCCTCCCCTCCCCTCCCCCTCCCCCTCCCCTCCCCCTCCCCCTCCCCCTCTCGTGAGGATTAACTAAAAACAACAACAAACGAACAAAAAAGAATGTTGGCTGTATTGAGGATATTTCCCTGTAGTACTCCTGTTGTGCCGAGAGTTTTTATCATGAGTGTTGTGAATTTTATTAAATACTTTTTCTGCATCAGTTGATATGATCATGTAATTTATTCTTCTTTAGCCTATCAGTATGGTAGATTGCATTGATTGTTTTTTGAATGTTGAACCAGCCTTGCATAATTCTGTATTTGTTACCACAAACATAGCTATGCGCACCTCTCTGATTGCCTTCTTGATGGTAATATGGCAGTTACTCCATAGTAATAGCTCATTTTCCCTTTTGTCCTACTCCATAGTGTAGATATGCTGCATGACCTGAGCAGACCTGAGTAGGTGGGCTTTGTGTCCTAGGACCTCTCTAGGTAGCATTGCAGTAAATTGCCCCATGCTACCTTTTCCTGTCCTTGTTCATGCATCTTGAGGCAGATCTAGCAGTGTGATGACTGGGTTGCAGGGTGAGGTGTACATGATACAGCAGGGTACTCCACAGCTTCTTCCTTGAGGGCTGTCCTCTTCTGCATTCCCAGCAAAAATGCACAAGTATTCCTGCGTCTTCTTTCTGATCTTTCTCTCCAGTTGCGTTTTTGTCTCCTCCTGGTCACCTCTGTCAATTAATTTCTATATGAATTCACATTAGAAGATGTCTTAGGACTCACCCCTCCTCCATTCAGTGCTTCATGGCTATTATTATTTTTAGTTATTCAGTTATGTGCCTTTCAGGAGTATGCTTACATTTCTTTGTCTTTCAGCACATTTAGTCTGTGTTTTAGTGCCTTCTGTGTAAAACAGTTGTTTTTCTTACTGGGTTTTTTTTTTTTCAGCCCCTCTTTACCTCCCACATTCTAAAGCTATGCTGCGTTTACCTTTAATTTATCAAGGTTTTCTGTTTTCATTCTGTTCTGCAATTACAGTGGCTCACTCCAAATGTTGGGAAGCCTTGAGCTGCTACTTCATTATGTCTGCACAACTACAGTTCTCAACAGGATCATTCACATAGGGTGATGGGGCCACCATACCTTCCTGGGGCTGGTGCACTTGAGGGAGAGCTAGTCCTGCAACAAGGGCAGATAACCAACCTTTCACTTTCTAAAGCCCTGCCAGAGTATAGTGTGTACTACGTTTTTGAACATGTCCAACTTTTTAAACTTTATTGTGAAATGTAACATAACACCTAAAAGTCCAGAGTGAAAATGTACAATTTGCTTATCATAAAGAACACACATGTGTAACCCTTCGCTTAGAAAAACCCTTTGGTCCATCTCTTAGTCACAGTGCCCCAGCCCCCACCATTCTCCAGACTTCCATGACAATCATGTCCTTATTTTTGTTATAATCTTGTCACCTAAGTATGCATTCCTAAACACTGTAGTTTAGTGTTTTTGGAAATCTATGTAAATATATAATGTATTTTTTCCTCAACATTATTTGTTAGACTCATTCAGGTTATTTGTGTGTTATCACTGCTATATAGTATTCCTTGTCACTGTGACAGTATCATACTACCAATGTGGGCCTCTTACACACAGTGCACATTCTTGTATCTGTGCCCTGGTGCATTTGTGCTTGCATTTCTTTTGGATGTGTGCCCAGGATGAAATTGCTGGATTGTAGGATATATGTGTATGTTTGATCTGAGTAGATAGTGCTAGACTTACTGCATTGGTTCACACTCCCATTATAATGCCTCAGCTTCCTTTGTTGTAGATCTTCCCTGATACCTGATATCATATTTTGATTTTTGTTTACATTTACTTGACTGTTAAAGGAGCTGATAACTGCCCTGGCTGGCGTGGCTCAGTGGTTAGTGTTGGCCTAAGCACTGAAGGGTTGTGGGTTCCATTCCTGGTCGAGGACGCGTACTTTGGTTGTGGGTTTGCTTTCTGTCCCAGTGTGTGGGAGGCCACCAGTCAATCTCTCTCACATTGATGTCGTGCGCCCCCCCCCCCCCCCAAAAGCAGTGGAAAAAATACCCTCAGGTGAGGATTTACCAAAAAAGAAGAAAACTTTCCATCCACTTACTGGTCTTGTGGGTTTCCTCTTTTGTGAAGTGCCTAAGCCTTGTGTCCATTTGTGTATTAGATGGTTTGACTTTTTCATATTGATTTGTAGGAGCTCTTTATATATATTTTGGATAAATATGCACCATTTGTTAGGTGCATGTGTAGGAAAGAGTCTTTTCTCCTTTGGGAAGGTGACCTTTAATGAACATATTCGTTATTTTCAAAGTGTCATAATTTTCAGACTTTTCCTTATGGTTATTGTTTCTGATTAAAAGATCTTCCTTGACTTGAAGTTGTGAAGCTGTGCTTCTATACTATTTTCTAATAGCTTAATGGCTGTGCTTTTTACTTTTAGATTTGTAATCTGTTTGGAATTGGTTTCTGGATGTGGTGTAAGTGGGAATCATGTCTGGTTGTTCCATATGGATGTCCACTTGTCCCAAAACCAAATGAGCCAAACTGTCTTTCATGCCCTGTGGCCCCTCTGTGGTCATAAGTTAGTGCTCACTTATGGGCATGGGGTTGTTTCTGGCTCTGCTCTGTGGGTCAGCACTGTTTTAGCACCATGCTGTTTTAACACTGTTGCTTCAGCTTTTAAATAACTTTGACTTTAATTTTGAGGTTCTTCACTTTCAATTTTAAGTTTATTTGCATGAGTTCTTCTTTTTTTTAAGACTCCTCCCCCCCCCCTTTTTTTCTTGTCACAATTTGGGTTTCTGTGCAGTAGTCATTTTATGACTTTCACATCACTGCTCTCCTGGTTTTGGTTCATAATTTCTTGAGTGTAAGTCCTTTCCTGCTCTTGTGCTTACAGAGAGAGGTTCCCAGACTTCTTGGGTTTGAGGATTATTGAGGATCCTACAAAGCTTTTGTTATATGGGCTATAGCTTTTAAATTATTGTATTAAAACATTGTCTTAAAAAGTGTAACAGAAAAAATTTATTTAGTTCACTAAAAGTAATGCATATAAGTATAAATAAATTTACTGAAAGATAACTATTTTACAAAAGAAATCACAAAAATTTAGTGAAAAAGTGGCATTATTTCCTATATCTACGGATATCTTAATGTCTGGCTTAAGTAAAAGACAGCTGGACACTGATGCCTATGTCTGCACTCCATCTATTGCATTCTGCTGTTTTGTTTAAAGTGTATGAAAAAAAATCCAGCCTCTCACAGACATGTAGTAGGAGAATAGTGACATTAGGAGCCTTCTCACATGATTGTGGATTCTACTTTGACAGGAGTTGCAGCATAGAATGTGAAAACCCTGTTGGTTCAGTGTTGACACTGCAGTCCCATTGCTGTGTTCTGTGCACGGATGGGTCTTTCCTGTGTGTGATTTTGTAATATCCCATATTTGTCATTTGGAATATATTGGTTCACTGAATTCTGCAGATCTTCCAAATGTTGACATGTTATATTACACATTATTTACAAAATAACCTTTTTATGTTACCATCTATCTCATTAAAATGTCTTTAAGCATTGAGATACTGTCAAGCTAATGGAGGTGGATACAAGTTTTCTAAAATTCAGATTTTACCTGAAAGTTCAAATTGTACTATTGGCCACAACTACTATTAGTTTTCCTTGAAGTGGTAGGCTCAGTTAAATCATTTTTGATGAAGTAACTGCCAGATACCAGTTCTTGATAATAATAATAATAATAGTTTGTCTTGAAAGAATCTTTCAGGTAAAACTTGTGTTTCATAAAAACACAGCCAACCTGGCGGGGTGTGTCTCAGTGGTTGAGCGTCTACCTAGGATCCAGGTGATTGCGGTTCGATTCTCTGTCAGGGCATGTGCCCAGGTTGTGGGCTCGATCCCCAGTCAGGGGCGTGCAGGAGGCAGCTGATCAATGACAGTTTTCTCATCATTGATGTTTCTATCTCTCTCTGCCTCTCCCTTCCTCTCTCTGAAATCAGTAAAGATACTTGCAGAAGCTTTCTTCAGATAGGTGTTATGCTTTGATATGCAGCAGAAGTGCGTCACACATACTTGCATCTTGTCACAGAATTTTGGAAGAACAAGGATTCAAGATTTGCAGTTTAATAAAATTTATATATAATATATATTTTAATCCTCACCTGAGGATTTAAAAAAATTTTTAAATTTTTTTATTGATTTTAGAGGAAAGGGAGAGAGAAGCATGATCGGTGGCCTCCTGTATGTGCCTTGACCAGGGATTGAACCCAAAACTTAGGTATGTGTCCTGACTGGGAATTGAACCTGCAACCTTTTGGTGTACAGGACTATACTCCAACCAACTGAGCCACCTGGCCAAGGCTAAAATTTATAATTTTGCTGCTCTATCAAGGAAAGCCATAGGTAACAGTGACTTGTTTTACAGTGATAATGTGACAGTGAGGAGCACAGGGACGGTGAGGAACTTGCCTGCTTCTGGGGCATGGCCATGTGCACCTTGGGACAGGCAGGTAACTCTTGGTATTATTATGAAAACAGTGTTGGCCTCACAGGCCCCCTGAAAGGGTCCAGTTGCCTTCAGGGCCCACAGACAACACTGAGAACAGCTGTATTAGAGAGGGGCCTGGGTAGAAACATCTCAGGGCTGTGGACTATCCAGTCTGCCCATCCTTAACAGTGTGAAGACATTTGTAGACCAGGGCTACAATCTACGCATGGCTGAGGTTTAGTAAAACTTTGTTAATAGACATGGAATTCTAATTCCATACAATTTTCATGTGTCACAAAATATTAGTCTTGATTTTCTTATGGACACACCCCCATCACCTCCCTCAAAGATTCAAAATATAAAACCCATTCTTAGATTGAATGGAGATGGCTGGCTTTGGCCTGGGGCCGTACCTCAGGAGGGGTATGTGGTACAGAGGAAGTTAACTTCACTTTTCTGCATGTTTTTTTGAAAATATATTCAATTTGCTCTTCCTCTTATTAACAGTATGGCTGAATTTGGTATTTCAGTATGGAAATAATTTTCTCAGGTCAAGGGCTCTACTGTCATCTGGCATTCATAAAGTTGATGAGAATTCTGATGCAATCTGAATCTCACTCTCTCACTGAGGACCTTGGCCCTGCCCCCACCCTCAGGTCCTCGGTGGGTGGGGATTTCTGGAGGCCAGGCAAGGTTATGGCTCAGTTCGTTTCTGCTGTGTGCCCTCAGATTCTTTCTGTTTAAAGAGGCATGTCTTTGGCTATTTCCTTTTATTATTTCTTTGGTAGTGTCTTTGCCTTTGTATGACGGTGGGTTTTGGATTGATTCTCCAGAACTTATGTTTTATCTTATTTTTATTTTATTTTTTTATTTTTTAAAATTGATTTTGGGGAGGGAGAGAAAGAGAGAGATTGATTTGTTGTTCCACTTATTTATGCATTCATTGGTTGGTTCTTATATGTTCCCTGACTGGGGATCGAACTCATAACCTTGGTGTTTTGGAATGATGCTCTAACCAACCCAGCTACCCAGCCAGGGCCTATCTTATTTTGAAATTTCTGACCTTTTATTCTCTTTTCTTGAATTTTTCTATTCTAATATCAAGATTGCTTCTAATCCTTTGTTTCTCTTTTGTTGTACCATGTTTCATTCTGTGTCTGTATTTCCTGCCATGTAGTAAGTAGGGGTTCTTGATGTTCTTCTGCGTTTTCTACACTCCTGGGGTGTGTGCTTGTTCATGCTGGTCTTCCTCTCTATCTGTCTGTCGTCTTCCTGTAGTTGCAGCTCAGCTGGACAAGGTGCCCTGGGGCCTGGTGGGTCTTCCTTGATCACTGGTATGTGTGGCCTGTACAGGTGGCCAGGGCTGTTGACCCTGCATCCTGTTCCACTGTGCTCTCCCTGGCAGAGCTGCTCTGGCTGGCTGGGCCCACAAGGCACCTAGTGCCTTTGGGAACTTTCACAGGCTCTGCTCTGCTCTCCATGAGGCCGGTAAAAATGCCTTCTGATTCCCCTTGCTGATAGCTTGACACTTAATGCAGTACCAGGCTAAAATTCCTAGGATTTTTGCTAAGCCACAGGCATTGCAGTAGTGCCTGTCACCTTCCTGCATCAGGTTTTATCTTGGAATAGCTTCTTCCATGTGTGCTGTGTTTCCTGCCCATGATTTGCAGTGTGATATTTTGTGTAGAGAAGGGAAGACAGTGTGATATTTGGGATAATCAGCTTAGACAAAGGCCCTGAGTGTGTTTATTGGGGTATGTGTGGGGACTGGGTCTGCTGGCAGTTCTTACACTTGAAGGCTGTTTCAAGCACCTTTGGAAAGGAACATACCTTGTCATCCTTGTCTAAAGGCCTCTTGTCGTGTTTGTCCTATCAGCCCTTTGAACTGTTGTCTCTCTAAGCCAATAGATGCCAGACTCCACAGCAGGTGGGAAGGAGATTTTTTCCAGGTGGATGCCATCTGGAGATTTTGTGGGCTTTGGGCCACCTGCAGTATGCATAGGTACAGGGCTGGATGGCCTCTCCTGCCTTGTGTGACCATGGGTCAGGGACCTGCCTGCAGGCAGTTGTTGCTTCCTTCAAGGCTAAGTGGATTTTTGTTTGGGCTCTGACACACGGCTGCCAGGTAATTGGCAAATTCCAGTTTGACTCAGGGAATGTGACAGTCTCTTAGAAAACTCACTCTACTTCAGGCTCTCTTGAGTGCTTTCCTAAATGGTCTTCATGCCCTGACAGCCTACAAAGTTGGAACAGCTTCCATTCAGTTTGGAGGTGCAGAAACGGCCTGCATCCAGCAGCTTGTTCCTGTGCAGGAGGTGGTCAGTGGCCAAGGCAGGGCTCAGACCAGCTGTCCTATCCTCGGTCACCTTCGTACTATGTTGCAGACATTTCCCAGGTGCTTTGCGTCAAGTCTGTGTGTGTCCCAGTGTGCTGTGGAGTGTTTGTTTTGATGTGGATTAGAGCGTCCCTGAGTTTATTACAATAGCTTTATTATTATACTGGAAGCAAGGGGATTCATGCTGCACTTACAGTGTTTCTGAGCTGGGACAGCCAGGTCACCCCTAGGAAGATGGTCTTCCAGGAGTGAGGCTTGTTGGGTTGTGGTCAGCTGTGGAGCATGTTGATGAGAAAGCCCCCGGGCCTGAGTTCAGACAGCCTTGGAACTGTCTAGAAGGGAGGGTTGCCAGCCATGAAGACTTTCTCCACTATGTCAACTTTCAGGTGGTCCCAGCCTCTTCCTGGGTTTAACAGTGAGTGCACAGCCCTAGCTGGTTTGGCTCTGGTTAGAGCATCAGCCCATGAACTGAAGTGTCTCAGGTTCTATCCCTGCCCCTGGTTGGGGTGTGTGTGGGAGGCAACCAATCGATGTGTCCCTCACATCGATGTTTCTCTCTGTCTCTCCCCTTTCTTTCAACTCTCTCTTAAAAAAAAGGGGGAGGAAAAAAGGAAAAAATATCTTCAGATAAGGATTAATAACAACAACAAAACAGTGACTTCCCAGCATTGAGTGGGGAGGCCTGGGCTTCACAGTAGCGCTCTAGAACCTGCCTTCTGACATGGGAAGCCAGCTCCTCTAGGAGGCCTCACAGTATTGACTAGAGTTGCTGGTGGTCCTGCTTCATTGACATCATTCCCTTGGCTGGCATGGCCTCTTCTTCAGCTGAGGGAGAAGCTGACCAGGAAGAAGGGCACAAGCTGGTGTGGCACCCGTGGGACCAGCAGCATCTGGGGTAGGATCACCAGGAATTTGAGCTTTTGTTCTCACCTAGTTTGTCATGAGAAAATAACAAAATTAGGCTTGGCCAGGTAGTCATGTGATGGATTGACTTGTGCATCCAGCTTTCCTAGAAACTCAACTGGAATGTGTCGCTGGCAAATCTAAGCGCTGTCTCTTTTTCACTAACAGCCTTCATGAACCCTGTTTCAATGACTGCTCCTAAGAGATGAATCTAGTGTGCTGGGATGTACCAGGCCCTGAGGAAATAGTTGTCATTGTCCTGGTTTTCCTAGTTAATGCTGAATATTGAGGTGTTTGTAACAAGCACCATGCCCAAACATGAGGATCCCGAGAGTGAGGTGCCGAGGTGGTTGTCATCATGAACGTGGGCTTGAGAAACACATGTTACAGAAAAGAAAACAGTATTCTGGATGGCATTCCTACCCCACCTGTTGTGTCCTCAGTCTTTGTGGGAGAGCTGGGGTGGAGCCTTGAGGACAGTGGCCTTTTCAGAAGTGAGTGAGGCGCATGGGCCAGGACAGGACATAGCATGCTTGACCAGTTGCCAGCATGCAATGTCCCTCAGGCTGAACTGGTGAGGTGTGGACCTGCCCTCACTCTGTGATAGATCACATGGAGTTAACTGGTTGTTTAGTCACAAAGCGAAAATACTAGTGAGTATCTCTTGGTAGTAAGGGACAAGCTGCCTGTGACAGAGGATCCTGTTCCAAAATCTAGGTCAGAGGAATTGGGACCCAAAGACTTGCATTCTGAGGTTTCAGTGTTTTAATTTTAATACTAACAACGATAGCCATGATAGCCTACATTGGTGGACTACTTCATGGTTACACAGTACTCAGAAATGATTGGTACACTTTTGAGGGTCACCACTTTGTGGACTCAACTTGTACTTTGAGAAATCATCTTTATCACAGGTCCTGGGCCATGGTGAGCAGAGCTCTTTCCCAGTATAGCTGGGTGTCACCTCAGAACTCAGCCTAGCTGTAATTCCCACCTATAAAACACCTCTCCCTCCAGTTTCTGAGGGCACTTTGAAAATGGAAGAAATCCCAAATGAGCAAGATCAGAACTCGTATCACCACTTTCTCTGGCCCTGCAGCTTCTGTGGTGGTTTTAAAGATAATTAGGCTTTGGAGGTTGGGAGCAGTTGTTCTGGAAACATCATATTCTCTTCATGCTGTCCAGTAGCCATTGTGCTGCCTTTCTCAGGGAGGTGGGAGTGGGAGATGGAAGCAGGTCTTCTCCAGTTAGTTCAGAGGCCACAAAACTCCACTTTGAATAGAGACTACCCAGCAGAGCCCACTCAGGGACACTGAATGAAATCAGTTGTTTGAAGGATGAAGTGTCTGTCCGTGTGCTCTCATGGTTGAAATGCTGTGAAGTGGGCTATGAGATCAGGGTCCAGGAACTGTGGGGTCTGTACTGTGGCCACGCCTGGGCTATTACCGGTGTTTTCTGCATCTTCTCCACAGACTCACGTGTGTTAACATCCAGGAGCTGGAGGGTTGAATATTCCATGATTACTTTGCTCAGTTTTTCCATCATGAGAGCAGGCAGTCAGGGTTTTAAAAAATTTTAACTTCTGGATAATCTTTGAATTTCTACTGAAACATTGCTGATGAATTCCTAGACAGTAGTGAGTTTCAACAGCTATCACTGAGTTGGGCTCTGAGATCCCATTCCTCCAGACTGAGATGCTCGAGTTCTATAGTAGAAAATTTGAGAATTTAGGATTTATAGTTTCAAATAGTGATAGAAAATGCCATTTCTGGCCTCAGCCATCAGAGCATGTGGATGGAAATACCCTGTTCACCTGCACTGTGTGCTGGAGAAGGAAGTGAATAAAATTGGTCAGCCATGTCCCTATCCCCAAAATAAATTTAGGTGTGTTCTTAAGTTCGGTAAGCACCAAAAGGATAATTTTTGAAATTGTATCAGTTAATATGGAAAAATAAGACAGGATCTTCAGAAGGCCTGGTGAAGGGCAGATCGATCTTCAGCACACAGAGAGCAGGAAGAGTAGGGTAGTGCCACTTACAGAATGCTTTTGAACATGTGTTTCAAAAGCTACACATCATACATAATATAGGCTGTTTAATTCCAGGTGAATTAATTATAAAAATTACTCATTCAAAATAGATAAGCATAAAGGTTTATAACTGTGGGAAAAGGAAATGAAACAGTGCATGCAATTTGTTTTGTATAAAGTGTTTTCTAACTCTGACAATGAAAATAACACACGAAAAGGAAGGCAGTGGCTTTTAGAAAAATGAAATAGATGTACTTCTTCCCCCTGTTCCTCTTGCTCTGTGCAGCTAAAACCCCAGGTGTGATGTGTGCAACAAGCATACGAGAACTGGGAAGTGTAGAGAGAGGCGGCCTGTGTTGTAGGAACGTCCATCTGAGACATGTCTGGTCAGGTCATGCAGCCACAGGTGGAGATGTGAAAGGAAGTTAGTTGATTCTTCACACAGGTCCCAGAGAGAGGTTACTGTGTGCCCCTCAGAGCCACAGGTGATCAGGAGCAGATCTGGTGAGAGGAGTCTTAGCCAGATCTTTGTTGGGGTTTCTACAGGAAGGCACTGCATGGCAGGTCAGCAGTTTAGAATTGACTAATTTGGATTGCCTAGTGGCTGGGAAGATTTACCTTAGGGGAAATAATCGCTTGCGTGTAAATGAAATAGGGGCTGATTACTAGTTTTTTGTGTGAAAGGCATGCCCACTTCAGGAGCCCTTTGCTGTCTCTAATAAAGGGCTAGTCCTGGGAGGAGCAGTCTCCCCCAGACAGCAAACTTTTTCAGGTGTAAACACATCAGAAAAAAAAAAACCCTTATGAATACAGCATGTGTCTTGGGATTTCTTGGGAAATGCTGGGGCCGGGGCCGCATGTTTATGTGCAGGGTCTGGCTCAGCTGGTCAGAGCCTGGCATCAGAGTTGCCTGGACATTCTCTGGAAACTCCTTCAGAGGTGTCACATTATTGCCTTCTGAACATTTTATTTGGGAAAAGATGGTGAACTGGGTGTGCTTGGTGCTTTCTGGAAAGAGTAATGAAAGAGGAATGATTCTCACCTAACCTGTCTGGGGGGCACTGTGGGAATGGAGCTGCTTTTCTTGGTGATGAGTGGTGTTGAGGCCATGGCCCAGAAGGTGGTGGACAAGATCTGTAGACCCGAGGGGCAGGTGCTGCACCTTGGGTGTGACCATGCCCATTTGGGAGGGAGTGGAAAGGTGGGGTGGGGGGGCGGTGAAGAGCATGTGTGGTACCCAACCCTGAAGAGCAGAGCCATTGTTGCTAGAACCCAGCATGCAGTCAGAGGTTTGGGTATTGGTCACCATTTCCCGGAGCATGGCCATCACCTTTGTTGGTTGATCCTTTCTGCAGCTGAGAAATGTTTGTTTGCCCCACCGTGTTCACCGTCATGTAGTATAGATGCTGTTCCTGCTGGTGTTTACCACCTGGTCATCCTAATGGTCTCTTCCTTGGATGCTGGTCGGAAGAGCTAGTTATGTTCATTTGGTCCATTCTGTCACATGAATTCGAGATTGCCTGGGCTTTGAGTTGAACAACTTTTAACCCTCTTCCTCTCTTTTGAAGCAGACGGTTGATGATGAAGCGATGGCCGTATAAATGAAGATCAAGTGAGGGGAGAAGAACGATGCCCAAGGGTGGGTGTTCTAAAACACCACAGCAAGAAGACTTTTCTCTCAGCAACGACATGGTGGAGAAACAAACAGGGAAAAAGGTAATGCTTGGTCCAGCTCGCCTCCTCTTCCTCTTCCTCTTCCTGCTCTTCCTCCTTGTCTTCCTCTCCTTTTTATCCTCCTAACCTCTTTACCCTCCTCCTCTTCTCATCCGCACCCCTTCTAATCCTTGCCCTGCTTTCCTCCTCACGCTCACCTATCCTCAGCACATGCACTGTGTCTAAACTGGAAGAAGGGCTGAGAATGTCGCCTTGCCCTCTCTGGTTGTCTGTCTCTGTAGCTGTCACATTTTTCTTTGTTGGGCCTCTCTCTGCAGCCAGCAGTGGAAAAGCTACTGTTGGGTGGGTGGGTGTGGAAAGCAGTGGTCTTGCCACAGAGGTCTTGCTTTCTTTTTAGGATATTTATGATTTGGGGACCAAAGTAAGTCTTTAAATAATAGGTTTATGTTAGCGATAACCTCTATTTGGCCCCATACTTCTGTCCCCCAGGACCACAGGATTTCTGTCATAGTTTCAATAAGACTAAATCTGACATTTAACCATATTTGAGTTATCCTGACTAATACCATTGCTGGATAATTTAAGTTTAAATTTGGCTTGTTCTCAGTGTGAATAGGAAAATGGGATGTAATTATAAAATTCTTGTTATCAATGTGCTGTTAACACTGGGCTCTGGGGTGTATACTTTTTTTTAAAATATATCTTTATTGATTTCAGAGAGAGGAAAGGAGAGGGAGAGGGAGGTAGAAACATCAATGATGAGAGAGTCATTGATCGACTGCCTCCTGCACGCCCCTGACTGGGGGTGGAGTCCGCAACCCGGGCATGTGCCCTGACAGGAGTCAAACCCCAATCTCCTGGATCGTAGGTCGATGCTCGACCACTGAGCCACGCCCAGCTGGCTCACACTTCTTATCCTGCCGCTTGGGGTAATGCGGGTCTGAGGAGTGCACTTCCCAACCTGTAGTGTGGAGTGACACTGGGTTCTGGGGTAGGTACTTCCTGTCCTGCAGTGTGAGGCTGCCCAGTGAACATGGACTTGGAATCAGAATGAGGTTAAGCTTATGCTTTGCCGTGTCTTTATGATTGTGAACAAGTCAGTTATCTGCTCCCTTCTTCCAAGAGGAGTGACTTCAAAAGTGATCTCAGTTTTTTGTTTCTGATTTTATTAGAGAGAGAGGGAGGGGTGGAGAGAGAGAGATACATTGATTTGTACAGGACGATGCTACAACCAACTGAGCCATCTGGCCAGGGCTGTTATTTTTTTATTTGACAATCTAAGGAAAAAGAAGTCAGTGCCCCTGACTAAATAGTCAAATATTGCAGGTTTTAAAAACTCCTGTGGCAAACTGGTTGAAAATTGCTGCTAGAGATTTACAATAATAAGATAGTGTGGTATTGGCCTAGGACAGGCATATCAATGAATGGAACATATAGACTCCCACCCATGTATGATCAATTCTTTTGGGCAAAGATGCTGAGGCAACTCAGTTGGGAAAAGGTAATCTTTTCAACAAATGGAAGTAGAACAATTGGATCGATACATTTATGCTGTTTTTAGTGGCTAATACAGTTTTCATTCCTATTGGATTCTTTCGATGATGGTCGTTTATAGATAAGAGTTAGTTAACCATAGTAAAGGTAGTTCCAGGGTGAATGTGCCAAGTGGACCGTGACCATCCTTCATACAGTACTACTGCTTTCTTTTCCCCTCTGTGTGGAAAGCATGGTGTGATAGGGAATTATAAACCGGCCTTTCTTTCTTTGTACATGATGTGCATGGAACCCCTTCCTTAAGTTGATTGTGAAGGATATATGAGATGACAAGGGCCAACCAGGTCACCATCTGGCTGTCCCATGACAGCTGTTACTACCCTGACCGTTTTAATGGCATATCAAAGTCTGACACAGAAGTGGTTGGTAAGGTTGAATTTAATGTTTCAGGTATTCTTTTAGCATTTAGGAAGTGAAAACATGTTGTAATAATGTACAGTTTGTTCCTGTTGTGATTCCTATTTTACTAGCGAGGAAAGCTCAACTCTGCCCCAACCTAGCTCTTCAGCAAGGTTTTGAACCCAGGTCTTCCCAGAGAGCTCTATTCCTGCTGTACAGCTTAGGGCTAAGCCTCTAACGCACTCCAGGTGCAGTGCAGGTGTTTGCTTTTCCCTGTACAGGTAGTATAGTGAGGAGCTGGGATTTTAAAACTTTTTTGGAACTTTTTTTGTGACATATCAATGCGTATCATATATTACATTTCATTTTTTAAACCTGGGATAACTTCCAGTTAGATCAAAATATACCAGCATTGTCAGTCTCCTGGGAGCCTTCTTGTGCAGTCTGCAGTAGCACTCCTGACCAAAGTGACCTCTGTTCTGACATCTGTCACTGTAGACAAGTTTTTACTATTGGGATTTACATGAGAACAGTTGTTTAGTGTTACATCTGATTTACAGGCTTTTTCTTAGCAGCAGTTCTCTTCCTTTGTTGCTGTGTAGTATTCCATTGTATGAATGTTCAGCAACTTATCCATTTTCTCCTGTGAACATTCGGGGGTCTTTTTAGTTTAGAATAAGAGTAATGACATGGACATATGTACGTTAGGTTTTTTACACAGTGGTAGATATAGTTTAATAGTTTGTCAGAGTTATTGTGTCTGTTCTTTAGTCCTGAAAGCTGTGAGAGTTCAGGTTGACTCACATTCTTGCTAACACTTGGTATCAGTTTAATTTTAGTTATGCTGGTGGGTGTCTAGTGGTATCCTGTTGTTTTATTTGTATTTTTCTGTTGTTTACCAGTCATGAAGATGTTCTCCTGTACTATTTTCTAAAAGCTTTCAGTCTGCGATTCATCTGGAATGAATTTTTGTTTTGTGGTATAAATTAGGGGTCAAGTTTTATTTTCTTTTTTACGGATGTTCACATGATCATTGTCACTTACTGAAAAGACCTTCCCTCCCCCTCCCACTATGTTGCAGCAGAGCCTTTGTCACCAGCTAGATGGGGTTCCAACTTGTGTTCTTTGTTCTGAACCTTTGGTCCTTGGTCCAGGACCACCTGTTGTGATGACCATAATTTTATAGTCTTGATCTCTGGTACCTTAATTTGCTGAACTTTGTTGTTTTTCAGAATTGTCTTTACTATTTTTGACCCTTTGCTTTTCCATATACATTTGGAATAAACTGGTTGATTTCCACAAAACGCCTGCTGGGATTTTGACGGGATTGCTTTGAATGTAAAGATCAGTGTTGGGAGAATTGCCATATTATAACAATGTGAGTTTTCTTACCATGAACACATCCCTCCATTTTTATATGTCTTTATTTTCTCCCAGTAATGTTTTGTAATTGTCCATATAGAGGGATTGAACATATTTTGTTAGATTTATTTCTATATGTTTGATGTCTTTTGATATTTATTAAGTGATATTTTGATATCATTTCCTAATTGTTTATAGGAAATAAAAATAAATTCCAGCCTGGCTGGGCGTAGCTCAGCGGTTGAGCAACGACCTAGGATCCAGGCGATCGGGGTTCGATTTCTGGTCAGGGCACATGCCCGGGTTGCAGGCTTGATCAGTGACTCTCTCATCATTGATGTTTCTATCTCTGTCTCTCCCTCTCCTTTCCTCTCTCTGAAATCAATAAAGATATATTAAAAAAAAAAAAAAATTCCAGTATCTAGCATTTTCTTTAATTTGCATACTAATTTGAGTCCTTTAATTATATATTCCTTTAGATTTTTCAGGTATATAATCAGTCATTTAAAGATTCACACTTTGTTACACCTCAGGGGAAGAAAAAGGAATTGAGCCACATCTGGTTGCAGAGGGGATTTTATTTTTGTGGCCCAGAGGTGTCATGCTGTGATTGCTCACGGATCAGTGCTGTTCTCTGTGAGGGCTTATGGAGAGTCATCCAAGTTGTTGCCTGTAACAGTGTCTTTTTTTATTGTGGTGGAATATTGTGTTTATGACCACTAGAATTAATGTGTCCATTTGCCTTTTAATGGGCAGTTGTGTTGTTTCATTTTTTTACTATTGTGAATGAAACTGCTGTGAACATCACTATGCCAGTTTGTGAACACATGCACTCATTTCATTATCTTTATGAGAAACTCTCAAAGCGGTTTTACCATTTCAGTCCAACCAGCAGCACCTCAAGTTCTAGTTTTTCTGCCCATCCTTGTCAGCATTTGATACTGTTAGTCTTTTTTATTTTAGCCATTCTAGTGGGAGTATTTAGATTTCCTTGTGGTTTTAATTTGCATTTTCCTAATGCAGAACACCTTTCCAAATGTTAATTGGCTATATGGATATTTTCTTTTGCAAAGTGCATATTTATATATTTTGCTCATTTAAAAAAAATGTTTGCCTGGGCGGGCATGGCTCAGTGGTTGAGCATCGACCTAGAATCCAGGAGATCGGGGTTCGATTCCCGGTCAGGGCACATGCCTGGGTTGCAGGCTGCAGCCGATCAATGGCTCGCATCATTGATGTTTCTGTCTCTCTCTCCCTCTCTCTGAAATCAATAAAGATATATTAAAAATATATATATATGTTTTGCTTTTCAATAGATGAGGTGATTATAGGCAACACCCAGTCTTCTGAACTTGAGCAGAAGGATCCTGGCTCCCCTTTGTCAGGTAGATGACTGTCCCTTCTCCTCATGTGCTGAGACTTTGTGTCAGGATTAATAGCTGCCTTTTCTGCAGCTATTGAGATGATCATATGCTTTCCTTCCTTTACCTTCTTTCCTTTTTTTTTTTAAACATTATTGATTTCAGAGAGAGGGGGAGAGATAGAAACAGCAATGATGAGAGAGTCGTCATTGATTGGGTGCCTCCTGCACGCCCCCAACTGGGGATCAAGCCCACAACCCTGGCATGTGCCCTGACCCCAGGAATCAAACCACAATCTCCTGTATCCTAGGTCGAAGCTCAACCACTGAGCACGCCCTGCCAGGCTCTTCCCTTGATTTTCTTCGGGTGGTAAATTACATTGATTTTTAAATTTCTTACATTCCTGAATACTTTATTATTTGTATGATCTTTTTTATATATCTTTAGATCAGATTCACCAACTGGGCCAGGAATTTTCTTGGTGGGCAGGGGTTTTTGCTAATGGTTTCCGTTCTTCTCCCAGTTCTGTGGTGCAGGTACAGGTAGTGACAGGTGTGGCTGTATCCTGGCATCTCAGGTGCTCTGTGGGGTGAGATAGCATGTCTAGCATCTGTGCAGCTCCATCTTCCAGGGGTCCGCCCTTCATTGCAGCATGGCTCAGGCTCTGCCTGGTACTCCAGATGCCCTTGGAGCTGGTAGCATGTGCTGGCAGAGATCTCCCTGGTCACTTGATGGGTGTGTCTCAGCTGCTAAGGGTGGTGGATGCTGTGGCTCAGTGATCAAGCTGGAGGATCATCTGGGCCACAGGAGGAGGGAATTCAGTTATGCTTGGTGCTGGAAGGTAGCTCCTCCAGGGAGTACCCACCTCTGATGATGCTCTCCACTGAGGGGTTGGATCCAGGGTTTCCACCTGTTGCAGCCAGCAGAGCAGGGGCTCCTGTTGCCACAAAGTGCTTGTTTCATCAATATACACACACTGCATTTTGGGATTGGGCTGCCCTACCCTCACCTTCCCCTAGGGTACTGCACACTGCCATTTCTACATGCGACCTCACCTCATGTGGTCCATTTATCATCTTGAGGTGGGCACTGTCTTCCATTCTACAGATCATGACACCAAGGCAGACATAGTGCTAGACTTGCCCCATATTGGTCAGCTGGTCAGGGTAAGGCTAGAATTTGGGTTTCTTAGTCCTTACCCTGCAGGGGAGACCATCCCTGAGACTAGAACAAGGAAGGGGGTGATAAGGACGTGTCCCACCCATTCTCCAGCTACCTCTTGCTTTGGGGTGTGTCATCTGCATTCAGGTTTACAGATGTGAGCTCTGCTCTGGGACTGATGCTTGCTCTGCAGGACCTGTCCTGAAGACAGCTTCACTGTGTCACAGGCCTGTGGTAGCACCCAGAGACAGCATGAGCACTGGGGGTCATGTGAGGCCATGTGGGAGTATGCAGAGGATGTCAGGGAAGGAGGAGAACCCAGCCCATTCATGGGAAGGGAGGAGTGCAGCCTCTTGAGAGATGGACACACTCCTGGACAGTAGGAGGCTCAGCAGGTGGGGTGGCTGGGCCCCTTTATTCCACAGGGTGAGTTTGTGGTGGAAATCAGGACACCATCTGTCTACACACCTTTTTAAGGCTTTTAAACCTCATTATTGGATCTTTTCCCTGGGAAAATGGGTTCGGTGCAACTGTGTCTCTATATGCTTTGCTTTCTTCATACTCACGAAAGGATTTGTTGGCCACAATTTCTCAAGACTCCTCTGGGTTCAGGACAAGAAGTGAGGTCATGTGGGATCATGGACAGGGCTCAGCAGCAGCTGTGGTCTGTGAGGGGCCTCATGGGTGAGCATGGCTGTCTGCCCTATAGAGGAAGACGGAGGAAGCCGTATGTGCACACCTGATCCTGGTGGGCAGGAGGGGCTGTTAAGTGCCCAAATAATAGATTTGCTTTAACTGGCACATAAATGAGACCATAGTAGATGTGAGGATTTTGAGACTAATTTGGGAATGATGTCTAAAAGTGTCACTTTCTTTTCTAGGATAAAGATAAAGTTTCTCTAACCAAGACCCCAAAACTGGACCGCAGTGATGGAGGGAAGGAGGTGAGAGAGAGAGCAACCAAACGGAAGCTGCCCTTCACTGTGGGGGCCAATGGAGAGCAGAAGGACTCAGACACAGGTACCAGGAGCCCGGCGCCACCTCTGCCCCTCCTGCTGTCTTCTGTCCCCTTGCTTCCTCCTGACTGCCTCCAAGTTATTCTCACTTGGACCCTTCCCACATTATACCTGCCAGCTTCTTCTGTTCCACAGAAAGTGTCCTTGACCCCATCCTCAGGGGTTTGCTCACACTGGGCTCTACCAGGGAAGTGGCCCCAAACCCAATCCAGTCCTGCTGCACACCTGGGGGTGGCCCAGAGCATTGGAGGATAAACATGGTTTCCCTCAGGGCTACAACAACACATAAATTAAGCCCAATTATTTGAAATAAAAGCCAAAGGGACCACTGAAAACAGGACCCAGCGAGTACAGGTCAGCCCTGGGCGTGAGCATATGTGTACGTGTGTCTGCGCGTGAGTGTGTGTGTGTGTGAGCATGTACCCACACACAAGTATGTGCATGTGTGCATACATGTCTCTGTGTCTTTGAGTGTATGCATGTAAGGGATTAATAATATTTGGTGTGTGCACTCTTAAGTTGGTCCCATCTCAAGCTGCTCACTGGGACATGTGCTGCATCCAGGCAGTAACCGGCCTCTGTCCTGCCACGCCACTCTCTCTTCCTGTTGATCCTGGTGCCTGGGGGCCTTCCCAGCCTGCTGGGCATCTGATTGCTTGGCAGACTTGTAGGCCAGTCGCAGGTCAAGGGTGAAAAAGAGCACAGAACATGTAGAAGGCTAAAGAGTCTGGGTGAACCCACAGCTGTGAGGTGGGCCCTGGCATTCCCACAATGCAGCCATAGGACAAGGAGCAGAAGCCCTGCAGAGATGGGGCATGGGTGGTGGCTTCATGCATGTGGGAATATGTGTCAGGTACTGAAACAAGATAAATATGTAAGAAAACTGGGAGAAATGGCAGAGGGAACAGCCTGGAAAAATAGTGTCTCAGCTTTTATTCATTAGGTCAGGTCATAGGTCCCTCACTCACACCTTCCTGTGCAGGTGTTCCTCAAGGGAGTGGGTTCCTGGCAGCTGGGCAGACTTTGGTTAGTTAAAAGCCTGTGAAATGGGTTTGGTTTTGCTGGCTGGGCTATGAGGAAGGTTGTATGGACCAATCCCATGGTTCCTGTCACTGAGCCAGGCATATTGGGGACTGGAAGGGGTGGGTGTGCAAGGGGTGGGGCCAAAGCTCCATGGAACAGTAGAGCAGAGGGAGGGTGTGAGTACATGTGGACGTGGGACTCCCGCCAGAATGGAGGGGTGCTCACAGGGATTCTGTGACTCAGCCTTTAGGTCCAGAGGAGATCAGACCAGGCCTGGATATCCTCTCCTGTTTCTGATGCCTGTACTAGTTCTAGTTGTGGAGGGCGTGCTGTTGCTGTTGGTTATTGGCTGCCTGGTTGCTGGGGGTCTAGAGGTTGGCTTCAAACCTCTGGGACAGTCCTGTGAGTCCCTGGAGCCTTGCTTTCAGAGTCAAGGAGATAGTGTTGAGTTCCCACCTCCATAGAGAATGTGCTGGCTGAGTAGAGGTGATGCATTGGCATTCCTGTAGAGCATGCCTAGGGGTGGACAATCTTGGCTGCCCTGTCTGGTTGGTAGGATTTCTTTGCAGGGCCATGTTATCTCTTTCTTAAAAAAATTTTTATTGAATTTAGTGGGGTGACATTGGCTAATAAATTATATAGGTTTCAAGAGCCCATTTCATCTTGATAGTGGCTTTTTGAGTCTGTGTGTTCCAGTAGGCTTCACAGCTTAGTCTGTTGATGGTTAGCATCTTCTCAGCAGGAGGTGTCCACGCTAGTTCTGTGGGGTGTCCAGAAGATTCTTGGGGCACTCCGGGAGTGCTCATGTTTACTATCTGTGTGTCAGGCCTCAGGTGAGGGGAGGGAGGAAATCACTATGAGGTAGGAAAAAAGTGAAGAACATTTAGGAAATAGAATCTTCCAAGCAAGGATTATGTTACAAAAATCTAAATACATATAAAATATAGTACTTGCCTTTCTATGTTTATTTTCCTTTTGGGGGCCAGTTTTAATAACTTTCTTATATCTGCTCTGTTAATATGATGTAACTAGATTTTCCAGTGAGATGATTCTGGTTCATGGGTGTATTGGGCATCTCTTGTATTAGGAGCCTCTAAACTAGCTGATCTTTGTGTATCACATACACCAGTGGTAGGCCTTTTGCCTGGCCCTGCTGTTCCTGCACGCTGTGGTTAGTAACCTGTTACCTGTCTTCTTCCTACTTGCACTTCCTGGTCAGCAGGAAACCTAAGCTGGGCATCAACTCTGTACTAACTGTAGGAGCATTTCTTGCTCAGAAATATGGGGTAAGATGGATGACGCCATTTCTCTAAGAGGCACACACCTCTGGCAGGTACTGCCCCCACTGCAGGGGTGTGCCATCAGCTGTCAGGAGGGAGAGGCCACATGGGAGAATTATTAACCCTGATGAGTGACTGAGATAGATGTTGTTCCCTTCAATCTGAGGGAGCAACAGACCTGGAGGCGCACCAGTTGTGAGGCTGCCCTGCATCCTGGTCTCTGTGTTCCTTCAGCGCCCTCTGCTGGGAAGATATGGTCCAGCATGCTCTATGAAGTGGACAGAGGGAGCATAAGGCTCCAGAAGTTGGGGCTCTGAGTGGCAAATAGTGAATTCCTCGGCTGTGTCCTGAGTGATCAGAGGCTGCTAAGCCTCCCCCAGAGACCACTGATCTGCCTAAGAACCTTCTTCTGTTTCATAGACCCTCAGGAGCTGCTGCATGTGACCCAGCCCATAGGAGGCCAGTCTCTGCAACGCTTAGTCAGGGTTGGGGGCGGCTTGCCAAGAACAACACCCGTCTGTGGTGAAAGCTGGAAATACTCTGTACATCTAAGCCCAATCAAAGCAAATTCACCCTGATGTGGTTTGTCATTTTAGCTGCCCACATAGTACCCTGGACAGTTCATGTCCAGGTGATTATGAGCTTGTGTCAGGAACTACTTCCATGTCCTTTCAGAAGCTCTGGCCAGAGCATGCCCCAGAGCCAGGTGTCTGTTAGGGCTGGGCACAGACTGCACATGCTGTATCTTGGCCCTTCCAGCCTAGGGCCAGAGCACGTCTGGCTGTCTGTGTAGGAAAAACAAGCAGGCCACTCCAGCAGGACAGCCTTTCCTAGGCAGATTGTCTGAGGAGGCTCCGCCTGCCCGAGCATCTGCTGCTGACTCGCTGCTGGTTTTGTTGTAAAGCATTTTACCACTTACAGTGTTCACGATGAAGGTGTATGATGTTTGCTACTTGCTTCAAATTATACTATTCTGTTTACTTTTTATATGTTTAAATTTTCTCACAACTTGAAAAAGTCTATAAATAAATATTGTTTAGGTTGGTTTAGATGATTACCTACTTTCTTCAGGCTTCCTTCATAAGCCTTTTGCTTCATTACAGTTTCCCACCCCTTAGTCTGAACTCTAGTCTGCTGCTTCCTACCTGGAACCACAGGTAGGCCCTGCTTGTTCCCTGAGGCCACATGGGCTCCCCCTTGAGAGTTTCTCTGCCAGAAGCATCAAGAGCTGGCAGCTGCCTATTCTCAACACCTGAATGTGTCTTTGGAATGAGGAGAAATTAAGATTTTCTTATTTTGCTTTTACCTTGTGAATAAGACTTATCTCTGGTATCTAGGGTATTTATTCAGCAGTGCTAAAATGTGAGCATTTATTGTTCGAGGGCACATACTTATTTACAGAAATCATGATCACTCTGGTTCTGTAAGATGGGAAAGTACTGGCTGTTGTGACTTCTTGGGGGATGTCCCTTGTTTGTGAAAGGAAAACATTATCCTCTGTGGGTGCCACTGGCATCTACAGAACTTGGAACCCAACATTATTCCCTGCTGTGTTCTGGAGGTGACTTTTGCATGATGATGAAGGGGTTTCTGCTCACTCACCGAGTGCTGGACTGTGCCAAAAGGGAGAGCAAGGTGGCATCATGGTGAAACCTCTGGCTGTAAAGGGCATAAGCCACCCACAGTGTGACCCTAGGAGTTCTCAGGACTTGGTTGATGCATAATGACAAGACTCCCAAAGCTAGAAGGACTGGGATAGGATGCTTTAGCTACATGCAGCAAGAAGCCCTGCCTCAGTCTGCACTGAGCACCTGATCACCTCGAATCTCAAAGCAGAGTCCAGAAGGGCAAGCCCGGCCCATTGCTGTATGGCTCTCTTCTCCCACCATGTGACTAGACTTAGGTTTTGCCCATTCCTGACCTGCCACCACCATGGAATAAAGATGAATTATTTTACGCAGCAAAGATGTGGGATGTGGATGTTGGTGAGCAGTCAACAGGGCTACAGGGCAAAGGTGAAGGGAGCCCAGCACCCGCCCCTCCTATGATGGTCAGAGTTCAAGAATGAGCGTATGGTTTATCTGAGGAACCACACTTGGTCACTCACAAAGAAGTACTTCCATGTAAAATATTTTCAAAAAAGAATTCCTCTGGTCAAGCTATTATCCAATAATTTTTCCTCTCTAAACTTTAGCTTCTTATATAAAGGGGAGTTTGGACTAGCAAAGGAAGATTCTTGGTACTTAAAATTCTCTATTTCCCTCAGTTGCCGAAAAGGTGTGATTCTATAGGGTATCAGCCTCCCTCAGGGCCCCTTACAGGTGCACTCCTATCTAGGCCCATTCTATCAACATAGCATAGGTGAGTTGGGGCCCCATGACATTCCAGCTTCAGTGATTTGCTGGGAGGACTCCCAGAACCCCTCACGTAGTCCTACTCGGGACCATAACTGATTACAGGACAGGGCACAAAGCAAAGTCAGCTTTTAGTCCTCCTCACGGAGTTGCAGGACTACTTATTTCCCTGGGTTTTGAGGACACTGAGGAGTATAGTCTACCAGGGAAGGCCATAGAGGGGAGGGCACAAGAGCTTATGCAGGATGTATCCTGGTGAGACACTGTGGGACTCTGGGTGTATGTCTTATCTTCCCTGTGTGGCTCAGTTTTTTCATCTGTAAATCTCTAAACTGTGAGGAGTTTGTGATTCTGACCTGTGAAGCTGGGGAGGTGGGTTTGCAGAGAGTGCTCCAGTAAGCTCTCGGGAGGAGGCAGGACGAGGCCCCTCCACCAATGCTGCTCCCAGAGTTGCAGTCAGAGACCTGTGCAGGCACGCCCAGGGACTAGCAGGATTGATGACATGGTTTAGGTGTGGTTGCAGGTTTGAATTATGATTTATTTTTTAAATTCTCAGTATGCTTTAGTGTAGTGAAAGTGATAAGCAGTGGTTGGGAGGCTGTTGTCTGGGCCCTTTATGCTGACATCACTTTCTTATATTCTGGCTTCCTGGTCATGATAGCCTTCACTGAATTCCATGAGTGGACCCAGTTGCTCCCTTCTTGGGGAGAGAAGATTAAGACCAGAGAAGAAGGGACCGGCTGAGTCCTACAGAGCCCCTCTTTTTAAAATGATGAATGGTGGTAATTTCTTTAAAAAAAAGAAAAAAGTTGATACAAATTAGGAAATTGGAAGGAGAAGCCAGTCACAACTGCAGCCTAAATATTAGACAATGTCCTACCATGCTGGTTAAGTGGGACAGTGTTCTGCTTGGGTCCTTGGTTTTTCCATCTTGCTACGTTTGAAGAGTTGGAGTATAATGCTTTGGTAAACATGACAACCCTGTTGTAACTCATTACCTGACTTTTTTTTTCTTTTTTTTTTCTTATTACCTGATTTGGATAATCTCTTTAGTGTGTGGACTGTCCATGAACGAGGCTTCTTAGTCTGATGATTCTGAACAACAAGGTTGGGCCGCGTTTGGTGTGGAAGATGTGTTCTTGAGGCCAAGTGGGACACAAAGAGGCTGTCAGGACAGCAACTTCCCCAGTGCCCCACCACTTTACCTACTGCAGACTTACCTGAGTTTTAACTGACATTGCTATGATGAACTTTGTGATTTCACAATAGCACTTCTAAAGGCTCTCCCATGGAGTCAAGATGGTATTAACAACTTAGGATTTATAGTGGGTCATAGAAATTACGTATTTCCCTTTTGGCAATATGGTGGACTATGTCTCCTTGAAAACCCCTCTGCTGGAAAAGCCTAGGAATTATAGTGGTGAGCGATAAACATAAAAAGTGAGTATCTAAAGTCCCCAGAGGCTGAGAATAGTGAGATTTGGGATGCATCTCTGCCCTGGCTACTGCTGCAAGTGTGCTGAGGCAGCCATGGACAGGCCAAAGGCCTCACAAAGTCAGGCCAATGAGAGGCCACACCTGTGGACACTTCAGGCCAGAAGACACCATTCCTCAGCTAAGGCACTTATCTCTTTCAGCCAGTGTCTAGATGAGGTGAGGGACTTTGAGAAGTCTTCTCAGAGACTTAACTTATCCTGCCCTCTCTTGTAGGGCTGTCACTTGTATGTGTGCTACCTTATGCCATTGGAAATACCTTGTTCTCCCCCTAGTCCCAGATGGCCATCCGTGCAACTTGCTGGGCCCCAGAATTCAGGTGAACACAACTCCCCAGTCAGAAGTACAGACCATGATGAAGCAACCCATCCTGAGAGAGGTTCAGCCCCAGGGACTTCATGCCTTTGGATGATTAGAGAATGTAATAAAAAAAAATTGAAAACATGAGCAAGGAACATGATGCTGTCAAAAAAGATCATGTAGATTTTTTAAAAATATAAAATGGAACATGTGGAAATTAAAATTATTACTGAAATTAAAATTCAGTGGGCAGATTATATAGCTTATTAGATATAACAAGAAAGAATTAGTGAATTGGGAGTTATGACTAAAAAAGTTGCCTAAACTGACGCATAGAAAGAAAAAGAGATAGGAAACATGAAAGACATTATGAGATGTGTGTGTGGAGGGGACTGAGGCACAACATTAGCATCTAACCAAGGAGAGAAGTGGGAGCACTGATGCTCAAAGAAGACAGAACTTTTCATGTCTGTGAAAAAAGGAGTCCTTAGTTCAGAAAGGATAGGGCGTTATGAGCAGGGGATAGATTACATATGTAAGTAGTTTGTAATGAAATTACAGAACAACATAGAAAAAAATGTTAAAAGTGGCCTACAAATAGCAAGCCAACCTCTCAGTAATATTAAGGAAGCCAGAGCCAGCACCACTCCTACAGAACTGGACTCTCCTAACTTGTTATGATGGGGAAACCTTCCCCTAGACGCTCACTCTGTGCCATTGCTGCCACAATTCAGTGTAACTCAGATAAGTCTTTTCTCCTGTGGATGCATCTGAGTTCTATTGGGGAGTGAGACTGAGTTGCAGGAAGTGGACTTTGGACACTGGCTCCTACACACAAAAGTCCCTCAGAAACATCTGCCCTTGGCAGTCCTACTCCTGTGGGAAAAGACCCCATTCTAGTCAGACAGCTGCAGTAAAGAGTGCAGAAGGAGTGTGTTCCAGAACGGCTGGCATGAGGAGGGAAAAGGGCTTTATCAGGAAGCCCAGTGATTTGCCAGCTGGTGACCCACATACCAAGAACGCCTGATAAAATGTACACTGACTTCATGGAGACCAAAGGTGAACATGCACAAGAATATAGGCGCTGTAGAGGTACAGGGTGCTGTCACATCACCATGTTTTCCTAAAGATGATGCAGAGGGACTGACCAGGCTCATGTGAAACCATCTTGAATACATTAGCCTAAGAGGAGTGCCACAACTGACTTTGGAATACCAGGAACACAGTAGGAATGAGGAAGACAGCAGACAGACTTGAGGGAACAAGAAGTAAGAATCCAGTAGGAAGACAGCCCTGCTCCAGCTTTTGGGATCATAGGCCCAGCTGTTTCCCACCCATGCTTTCCATCACTCTTCCTTCCCTGGAACTCTGCCTACTACTGTTGCTTTCAGAGCTCTGAGGGCTCTGCAGGTATGTGGAAGCTGCAGACCACAGTCCCTGCTCTGCAACCCTGCCCCCTCCCACCTCCAATCTAAGCCTGGGAGACATTTCGTAGACTGGCTTGTTAGAGCCATACCCCCGAGCCGACTTGCTGCTCTGCTGTCACACGGAACTATCAGTTTCCCACTCTAAAACTTGGCAAATGCCATTTGGAATTCATATAAGTTCTACTTTGTTTGTGGGTGGATATTACAAACAAAAAATAAGCAGAATGCCAAAGGAGTTGCCAGTTACCGCAAGTGTTCCTCTTCTTGCCTTGTACCCAGCATTGCACTGGCCAGTGGGGGTGCTGGTTGGCCGGGGCGGGGGGGGGTTCCCACCTGGAGTAGGAGGCAGATTTTGCAGCCTCCCACCTCTGAAGGGTCAGTCTCACCTGGGCTGGCCTCTGGGTTGGCCCTTGCCAACAGGACACAGTGGGCCAAGGGCAGGCTGGGAGGCGTCTGGAAGGAGGATGGCAAGATTGCTTTTATAGCATTCAACAACACCCTGTGTGCGTGCTGAGCCTCAGCCTTCATGGCCTCATTGAGGCTGGGCCACAATGGAGGGGCTTCCTCTGCAGGCAGGGCTTCTACAGGCTCTCCCTCTACCCCAAGAGTCACAGCCTGGCCGGACTCAGACCCGTCTAGATACTGGTAGCTTTGGGTGCTTGTAGAAAATGATATATTATGCCATAGAGAAGTTGGCATCTTAGATCTGATTGCATTTTGGATTTTCCTTGTGTTAGGAAACATAAAACATCCTATTTAAGCCCAGGGAGAGCTGTGTGAGAAGGCTACTCTCTTTGCACTTGTGGGGCAGCCTGAGGCTCCTATGAGGGTATGAATTCATCTTCAGGAGAGAGTGTCTGCCCCCTTCCCTCAGCATCATCAAGAGCACTTACAGCTCATGGCCATGGGAGAGAGGGAAGACACAACCCTGCCTTGCTGAAGCTCAGTGACAGCAGAGGCAGAGGGGAGGGATGGTGGTAGGGTGTGGGTGCTTGGAGAGGGGCTGCCAACAGCCCAGCACACAGGGCTGTCTCCACACTCCACCTCTGACCTTTGTTCCTTCCTGAACTGCAGGCCAGGTGCCATTGGGCCCTGTTCTGCAACCAGGGACAAATTCTGTTACTGCAGAAAGCCCTCTGGGTCAAGAGTTCTAAGCTGCCACTCTCAGGAAGTATGGGGTGAGCTCCTGGAGGCCCCTCTTCTACCTTTTTTACCCCTAAAGAGCCACTGCCTGCAGTGGCGCTTGAAGACAGTGGCTCTGTTGCCATCTGCTTGGTTCCTTTGGCATCTTAAAGTTGTCACATCTATCCTGAAGCTATCCCACTCAGACCCTGCCCTGCCCTCCCCTGGGTCCACCCAGCACCCCGTGTCTGCACACAGCGGAGACGCTACCTCGGAAGTTATTCAATGTAATTAGCAAACGTCATCCACAACCAGGAATTCTCTACACTGTGCTTTTCTCAGGTTCTGCTTTCATCCTCTTCCCATTGAGCTTCCTATTTTCATGGCTCTAGGTGAGCTGGAGGTAGCGGGCCTCTTGAACTGTGTGCACTTAGCGGGGGCATAGTGGGCAAGAGACCCTGAGAGGCTGGGGGCTGATTGTTTGAGACCAAGCAGTGCTTTCTGGGAGATTGGGCAGAAGTAGGGTCCAGTCCACAGACTGTGGGGAACATGCAGTGTGCCTTCCTACTGCCTTCCTACAAGGGAATTACAGTGACACTCAGAACCCTGTGCTGGAAATACTTCCTCAGTGGTGGGGCATCACTGTTGTCCATGGAGAGGTGCTGGTTGGTTTGTGCCTGTGGAGAGCTGCCGAGGAGGTGGGGGTCTGGCCTTCCCACTGGTCTTGTTTCTGTCATTATTTATACCTTAGCAATGGAAAGCTCTGTCATCTTTGTCATTGGAATGTGTCATGTAAGCAAGCAGCAAATGACCGACTGGGTAAACGTAGAGAAGGCAGGCAGAGCATGGGGTAGCTGCAAAGGTTGGAGCACTCAACTGTGGAAGAGCATTTAAACTAAATGCCCTGATTCGGATACTATGGCTTCCAATCATTTCAAAAGTGGGGTGTAGCTTCAGGGAACTTATTGAAGTGACTGGGCCAGAACTAGTTCGTTTCCTGTGCAGAGGCTTCCTGAAAGGCTCTTGCCTCTGGGATGTACCACTAGGCCCTGCTACTTGGAAAGGAGATTGTAGGTAGAATTGGGGATGCATAAGCTGGGGTCATCAACAAAGAGCATTCTTTGTGGAATTTACTTCCTTTCTCAGACTTATGCTTGTGGATTGGTTAAAATTAAGTGTTACTGGTGATGGTGACCTGCGGTGCCTGAGTTACCACCTCAACTCATAAATCAGCATTCTCACGAAGTCACTTTAGTTTTTAAAAAGGCAACTTAAAATACTTTCTGAAGAAAACAGCTTATGGGAAACTTTCCATAAGAAAATAAAAAATGATGGGCATGTTTGTGGGGCTTGAGGTGGTGAATAGTAAAAGGGATATTGTTCTGGAAAGTAGTGGACAAGGTGGACATGTGATCTGCTTAGTCCTTGTTTGACAGACATCACCACCTTTTTAGGGTCAAGCCCCAGCCAGGGAGCCAGCTGAGTGACCTGAAGAGAGGCTCCTTAGATATGCCAAGTGGGAAGCAAGGGAAACACCCCTCAGAGGAGAGTTTCAGAGACCCACGTCTCCTTTCCTGCTTGCAGCTTGCATCCTGTGATCTAGAACACCCTGCAATATCTTGGCCCTGAACAGGGTTTCCACCCAAAGCCCATGCTTTCAAGGAGGGTTCTGAGGCTCTTGATGGACCCCAAATTTCCCCTCAGCAGGAGGGTGAGGTGAAGGAAGACGGCGAACTTTTGGCTCCCGGAGTTGGGGTATCTTTTCTCCCTAAACCCCTGCCGCTTTTAAAAAAGAAACAGCACATGCATTTCTGTTGAACGTTGACAGGGTATTTTATAATGGGTGAGATAGGTGGAGGATTTGCTTGTTATGAGGAGGCTGAGACGGGATGGCCGCGCTGTTCCATCGTGTCTTGTTAGTGCTCTGTGTTGATGCCTTTAGATGCCTCCAGCTCAGTCCATGTCGTGGTTCAAGGCGGGTTCGCTCCTCGAAGCGCCATGGCATGAAATGGAGGTGCCTAGAAGCAAGAAGAAAGGTACAGTACTGCAAGTCGGCCTTGATCTGTTTATGTATTTCTAAACTATGTTTGCCATTTTATGTCTGTACTGTTTGGAGGCGGGATGGGAAGGAGGACTTGAATTATAGACATGTGTATTTAATAGATGGAGACCTGTCCTGTGTGAGCCAGGACATTGGTGATCAGCTGTCCCACCGCCTTGCACATGGTGGGTGGTCTGGGGAGGCATCTGGAGTAAATGGTTGGTGGGGGCCACAGCTTAGCAGGCTTTATTGGCTGATAGCAAGGTATTGGAATTGTGTGTCACAGTTACTGCTGGAAGAGGTGATGATGGGCAGTGGGAGTGCTGCCAACTCTGTTCTTTCTCTTTCCCTGTGAGGTGGGAGGCAGGGGCTCTGAAACACCAGGTAGGGCTCTGGGTTCCAAGGACTCCATGGCATGAAATCTCCCCCCTTTCCTCCACCACCTCACAGAGAAGCAGGGTCCTGAGCGGAAGAGGATTAAGAAGGAGCCTGTCACCCGGAAGGCCGGGCTGCTGTTTGGCATGGGGCTGTCTGGGATCCGAGCTGGCTACCCCCTCTCTGAGCGCCAGCAGGTGGCTCTCCTCATGCAGATGACAGCCGAAGAGTCTGCAAACAGCCCAGGTAAGACCCCATGTTGGTGGGTGGTGGGTGTTTCCTGGGACTTGAGAGGCTCTCTCCCTGGGGATGGAGACCCATGCAAAGGCGTCCTCTTTGCCTCATGAAGACGGCCCAGGTCCTGGAGGTTTCTACAAAGCAGGGACATCCCCAGGCCCAGCCTCACTGGCTCTACCCCCAGTAATTCTCTGCCTGTCCTTTCCTTGGCATGCAGTAGATACAACACCAAAGCATCCCTCCCAGTCGACAGTGTGTCAGAAGGGGACGCCTAACTCTGCCTCAAAAACCAAAGATAAAGTGAACAAGAGAAATGAGCGTGGGGAGACCCGCCTGCATCGAGCTGCCATCCGGGGAGATGCCCGGCGCATCAAGGAGCTTATCAGTGAGGGGGCGGATGTCAATGTCAAGGACTTCGCAGGTGAGCTCTCACAGTGCCCAGAAGATGGCAGGGCAGGGGGACCTTGCAGCAAATTTACAGGAGGATGTGAGGCTGGCTTCCCCAGAGGCACAGAGCCCTCTGGCCAAGTGTCATCATCCTGGCAGCAGTAGTCTTGTACTTGGGATCAGCATAGTAGGAGCAAGAGCCAGTTCCTGGGCCCATGTGGTTCTATAGGTGTGTTCTAGATGCATGAAGCAGACCCCACTCTTACACCAGTATAATTTGCTGTTTCTGAGATGGAGAAATTAGTAGTTCTTGGGAAGTATTTAAAAATAAAAATTTTTTTCATTATTTTTAAGAGAATTGAGGAATTTTTAGCTATATTACTCTGCTGTGCTATATAAACCCCAGTTCTGTACTAAAGGGTTCATTCTTCCTGGCTCCTCAAGGAGTGCCCCTGGCATATTTAGAAAGAAGTAGGTCACCCAAGCAGAGGGTGCCTCTGTGCCTGTCAGCCCAGGTCACCTTCTCATCTCCCAGGGAAGAAGTATCACCCTGAGAGTCTCCTTTTAATATAAGACAAATGGGTATGTCTCCCTGACCCGAAACAGGCCGAGGGAGGGCCCTATGACTGCCATTCAGTGTTGCCTTTTTTTGCATAAAATACTTCCCTTATGCATGATGTGCCATCAGCAGGTGTGAGTTGTTCAAGGGGAATGAGAACATGAGATGAGCAAGCAGTCTTCATGCAGAATACTTCTAGATTTTTCCCATTGCCTTAGTTGATAGTATCTGACCAAAACCTAATTTAGCTCCTTTTTTAAAAAAACAACAAACCATTTTCTTATGTGAAGATTTTTCATAGCACTGGAATTTGTGTCCAAAGGAGTAGGCTCAGTTTGTACACTGATATGTGTGGCCACTCTACCTGGTGGCAGATTGAGGCTCCAGGCTACTGCCAGGGGAATTCTCCAGGTATGCCTCATCTGTGTACTCCACAGAGGGCGTGTTTCCACAGTGGGAGGTTTTCCTCCCCATGTGCTGATGGATGGATGAGCCAGGCTGAGCCTGCCCCCCATGATGCTGTATTCACTAGTCCTCCACCCTTATTGCTCAAGATTATCCCTGCAGGTGGTTAATCTATAGGGTTAACAAGCCAAATATCCCTGGGAAAACGAGGTACCACAGTAAAGCACATTCAGGGCTTCCCTAGACCTCTAGCCTTTCAGTGCAGAGCAACACCTCCACGGCTTTTTTCTGTCATCAGTGTTCTCAGAGTGCTGCTTTGAGACAGGAGTGATGTTCCTGAGGATTAAATAACATATGTCCTAAGTGTCTGTTTCCAGGCTGGACAGCGCTGCACGAGGCATGTAACCGGGGCTACTACGATGTTGCCAAGCAGCTGCTGGCTGCAGGTGCAGAGGTGAACACCAAGGGCCTGGACGATGACACACCCCTGCATGATGCCGCCAACAATGGGCACTACAAGGTGGGTCTCCTATCTGACTTCTACATCATTCCGTAGCTCCTGTCTCTGTCTTTGTTGTCCCTAATGTCTGCTGGGTAACTGAGAAGTGAGCCTTTGTCCCTCACCAGAGCTGACCTCTCTGACCATCCTAGCTTTTTTATCCTGGGTCAGCACCTGGATGGCCTTTCACAGTTCCAGCCACCAGTACTATCTGCAGTGTGTGTGACAAGAGGCCTGCTCTGGCCATGCAGGTGTAGTTGGATTTTAGTAGGTGGATGATCATGCCCATAGGAAGGGGGGCCCTGGGGATTGCTGCTGGACCCTGCTCGTCCCTGTAGTCTAGGAAGGCCTTGGCTGATGTAATGCTGAGAGGTGTAGCCAGGCCAACAACAGTGAGTTCCCCAGTGCACGGGTTCCCCTGAAAGGACTTGGCCTCCTTGGGGAAACAACTACCTCCAGGTCTGAAGCAGGAGATGTACATGATGTGCCTGGTTCATCTTGTGCTACCAGAAAACGGGAGGGGGATCACAAAGATGAGGTGGTCTTGCTGCAGTCATTACCAGAGCCATCTTGAAGAGGCCCTTGGCTAAAGATGGGACAGTTGAGCATGGTGAGGATGATGACACCAACAGACCAGAACATACCACGGCTGTTTGGATTCATAATGCTCCTTATGGCATCTGTGCCTGGTCATTTTTGGCAGATACCAGGGAACTAGTAGCATCAAGAGTATGATGAGCATAATCTGACAAATCATTGCAGGGGAGAGACAGATTGGGAGGACACTCTGAATTAAAAGATTTCTGAGACAACTAGAGAAATGTGAACACTGATTATATATTTTATGTTAGGAATTAGAGTTAACTTTTTTTGTAAGATAATGGCATTATAGTTTCTTGTTTTTAAAAGACCCTTTTAGAAAAATATACTGAAAAGGTTAATGAAATGTCTGTGATTTGCTTAAAAATACCTGGGGGAATGGGCAGGTGTGGCTGATTGTGAGCTGGTAGGTGATGAGGTAGAGAGGAAGAGGGTCATCATTTGAATCTCTGTACTTTTGTAATTGTCATTTTAAAACTTTCTGTTATGGAAAATGCCAAAGAGTGTGGAATCATGGCAAGGGAGGCAGAATAATGGCCCCAAAGATACCCTATCCTGATCCTGGAACCTGTGACCTCACATGGTAAGGGGACTGCAGATGGGAGAAAGTGAAGGGCCATGAGATGGGAGATGATCATGGATTATCTGGGCTGGCCCAGTGGCCTTCAAAGGTCCTAACAGATCCTTTCCCAGCTGGGTCAGAGTTGCAAGCAGAGGCAGGAGAGATGAGGACGTGAGGGAGCCCTGACCTGCACTGCTGGCATTAGAGGCAGGGGCCGTAGCAAAGGAATGCAGTGGCCTCCAGCAACTGAGATGGCCCTCAGCTGGCAGACAGCAAGGACACAGAACCAGAGTCCCCCCCACTGCAAGAAACTCTTCACGCAAGGAAAGGAAAAAGCCAATACCACACATCAGCTGGGTCAGCAGGACTGATTTCGGACTTCTGACCTCCAGGATTGTAAGACGAAGGTGGTGGTGATTTGTTAGAGCAGCAATAGGAGACTGTCCTGATGAAGCAGTAGAAACTAACTACTGAATGAAAATAGAGTATGTGGGTAACAAGTTACATCCTTTTTAAGATTCTTCTCATGCTCTAATCTCAGACTGGACTAAAGTTGAGATTGAATTTAATATTTGTACTTGAGTTCAGTGAATCAGCTGTCCTGGGCATACGAAGCACAGGTTGCTGATTATAAACATTTGAACAGAGCTGTTGAAATGTCACCGTGAGTGTTTCTGTCATTCACACGACCATCCTTACCCATGATTTGTCAAATAAAGCAGAGATAATCTTATTTTCTAAAATAAATGAAAACATAAAATAAACCCGCTTGCAGAAGCTTGTTCTTTGTTTCCTCTATTCTGTAAATCCCCCTCCAATAAAAAACTTCCCCCTAAACTACCAGAACCCTTTCATGACCACTGGATCATTGGCAGGAGGGGAGATCCTGTGTGAGAAGATTCCGGGAAAGTGGTCGACTCGTCGAGAGGGAGGAGGTCCTCTGTGGGAGTTGGGACTGTTCTACCTGCAAGAGGGCCTGGAAGGGGTGCCAGGACTGTTAGGGTCCTTCCTATGGGAGAGGCACAGATCTAGAGATCCCATCAGAAAGTGCTTTGTATACAACTTCTAGCCTTTTGCCTGGGGGTTGTTCCCTGATTAAGCTCAAGGTTCCCTGAACAAGTTACAGTTTTATACAGGCACCATAGCACAGTCGGTGTTCTCAGAACACACCCTCAGGCGCCTGCTGCTGTCTTGTAGGTGGTGAAGCTGCTGCTGCGGTACGGAGGAAATCCTCAGCAAAGCAACCGAAAGGGCGAGACGCCGCTAAAGGTGGCCAACTCCCCGACCATGGTGAACCTCCTGTTGGGCAAGGGCACCTACACATCCAGTGAGGAGAGCTCGACTGGTCAGTGGCTGGGCACCAGGCCATATGCAGGGTGGGGGGTCATGGGGGTGGGAGCAGGGTGTGTGACACTGCTGGGTACAAGCCTCCTAATACTGCTGTGATGTCAGAGGCAACGTTGGCTTTCATTTGCAGGTCAGCACACCGGGTCCCAACCTCCTAGACACCTGGCACTTACAGGAACTTCTGCACTGTGAGGACCTGGGGTTTCAGTACCAAAAAGCCTGCAGGCTTATCCTAAGATGCCAGCCTGTCTTCACACAAACCTCTCTTTGGTTTCCTTCAGCCCATAGTTGGCATCAGATTTCACGAACTCAAATGAAGTGCTTCTGTGGGGGGCTTCCCCTCTCATCCTTGGGGTGACCGGTGCTTGGGAAGGCCTTTCTCCAGGTCACCTCTGCAGACAGCTTTCGCCCATCGTGTCTGCAGGTGTTTTGAACCTGCCTTTGACATCTTTCTCCTTATTTCCAACAGAGAGCTCGGAGGAGGAAGACGCCCCATCATTTGCACCTTCTAGTTCAGTTGATGGAAATAACACGGACTCTGAGTTTGAAAAAGGCCTAAAGCACAAGGCTAAGAATCCAGAGCCCCAGAAAACTGTGACCCCTGTCAAGGACGAGTATGAGTTCGATGAGGATGATGAGCAGGACAGAGTCCCTCCAGTGGATGATAAACACTTACTGAAAAAGGATTACAGAAAAGAGACTAAATCAAATAGTTTTATTTCTATACCCAAAATGGAAGTGAAAAGTTACACTAAAAATAACACGATTGCACCAAAGAAAGCAGCTCATCGCATTTTGTCAGACACATCAGATGAGGAGGACATCGGAGTCACTGTGGGGACAGGAGAGAAGCTGAGACTCTCGGCACACACAATTTTGCCCAGTAACAAAACACGGGAGCCTTCTAATTCCAAGCAGCAGAAGGAAAAAAATAAAGTGAAAAAGAAGCGAAAGAAAGAAACAAAAGGCAAAGAAGTGCGGTTTGGGAAAAGGAGTGACAAGTTCTGTTCCTCTGAGTCAGAGAGTGAGTCCTCGGAGAGCGGCGAGGACGACAGGGACTCAGTGGGGAGCTCTGGCTGCCTCAAGGAGTCCCCGCTGGTGCTGAAGGACCCATCCCTGTTCAGCTCCCTGTCTGCTTCCTCCACCTCGTCTCATGGGAGCTCTGCCACCCAGAAGCATAACCCCAGCCACACAGACCAGCATGCCAAGCACTGGCGGACAGACAATTGGAAAACCATTTCTTCTCCTGCCTGGTCAGAGGTCAGCTCCTTATCAGACTCTACAAGAACGAGACTGACCAGTGAGTCTGACTGCTCCTCGGAGGGCTCTAGTGTGGAGTCACTGAAGCCAGTGAGGAAGAGGCAGGAGCATAGGAAGCGAGGCAGCCTGCAGAGCGTGCCGTCGGAGAAGAGGAGCTCCTTCCACCCCAGCGTGGACGGCGCCATCCCCAAGCTAGACAAGGAGGGGAAAGTGGTCAAGAAACATAAAACGAAACACAAACACAAAAACAAGGAGAAAGGACTGTGTGCAGTCAGTCAAGAGCTCAAATTGAAAAGTTTCACTTATGAATACGAGGACTCCAAGCAAAGGTCAGACAAAGCTATACTTTTAGACAATGACATTGCCACTGACAACAAGTTAAAAGTATTAAAGCACGATAGAGACCACTTTAAGAAAGAGGAGAAGCTTAGCAAATTGAAAGCAGAAGAAAAAGAATGGCTCTTCAAAGATGACATCATAAAGGTCTCCAAAGATGAAAAGTCACTCAAGAGAATCAAAGACACAAACAAAGACATCAGCAGGTCTTTCCGAGAAGAGAAAGAGCGTTCAAATAAGGCAGAAAAGGAGAAATTAGTGAAGGAAAAGTCTCCAAAAGAGGAAAAACTGAGACTATACAAAGAGGAAAGAAAGAAAAAGTCGAAGGACAGGCCCTCAAAATTAGAGAAAAAGAATGATTTCAAAGAAGACAAAATTTTAAAAGAGAAGGAAAAGACTTTCAAAGAAGATAAAGAAAAACCCAAAAAAGAAAAACTTTACAGGGAAGATTCTGCTTTTGATGAGTATTGTAACAAAAGTCAGTTTCTTGAGAATGAAGACACCAAATTTAGCCTTTCCGATGATCAGCAGGATCGGTGGTTTTCTGACTTGTCTGATTCATCCTTTGATTTCAAAGGGGAAGACAGTTGGGATTCTCCAGTGACAGACTATAGGGACATTAAAAATGATTCTGTGGCCAGACTAATCTTGGAAACAGTGAAAGAGGACAATAAGGAGAAGAAGCGGGAAAACAAAAGCCGGGAGAAGCGAGACTACAGTGAAAAACGGAGCGACAAAGATGCTTTCTTTAGGAAGAAAGACAGGGACTATCTGGATAAAAACTCTGAGAAGAGAAAAGACCAAATTGAAAAGCATAAAAGTATACCCAGCTACCTTTCAGAAAAGGACAAAAAGAGGAGAGAGTCTGCTGAAGGCGGGCGGGACAGAAAGGACAGGGATCTAAGTGACATCTGCAGGGACAGAAAGGACCCTCTGGAGAGCACCAAGGAGCGGAAGGACAGCAGGGTGAAGGCCGAGGAGACCTACAGGGAAGACCTGAAGGAGTACGGCTGTGACAGCATATTCAAGGACAGGGCCGATTGTGACTTTGGGAAGCCGCTGGAGCCCTGGGAGAGGCACCATCCAGTGAGAGAGAAGGAGAAGAAAGACAGCCTGGAGAAGGAGCGGAAGGAAAAGACAAAGTTAGAAAAGTACAAAGAGAAGTCCAGTGACAAAGATAAAAGTGAAAAATCGAGCCTTGAAAAGTGTCAGAAGGACAAAGAATTTGATAAATTAAGTTTTAAAGAGAAAAAAGATACTAAAGAAAAACATAAAGACATCCATAGCAAAGACAAGGAACGAAAAACACCTCTGGACCAAATTAAAGAAAAGAAGGAGAAGAGCTTCCCCGGAGTTGCCTCGGAAGACTTCTCTGAAAAGAAGGATGATAAACGGGGGAAAGAGAAGAGCTGGTACATTGCGGACATATTCACAGATGAGAGCGAGGATGACAAGGACGACTACGCAACGAGCGGGTTCAGAGTTGGAGAGGCCGGCGAGGCGCAGAGGGTGGACGGCCCCCAGGAGAAAGACGATGGGCGGGAGCCATACCCCGTCGACAGGCACCGGAAGCACTCGGCCGACAGGCAGCATGCGGAGAAGCAGAAGGAGAAGGAGCCCAAAGAAAAGAAAAAGGAGAAGGGAGCCGCAGAGGGGGCCAAAGACAAGAAGGACAGAGTCTCTGAAAAGCACAGGGAGAAGAAGGATAAAGAGTCTACAGAGAAATACAAGGACAGGAGAGACCGGACTTCAGTTGATTCCACTCAGGAAAAGAAAAACAAACAGAAGCCCTCCGAGAAGGTGGAGAAGAAGCCCTGTGCTGAAGACAAGGCCAAGAGCAGGCACAGGGAGAGGCCGGACAAAGAGCACTGCAGGGAGAGGAAGGCGTCGAAAAGTGCTGAGGCGGAGAAGAGCCTGCTAGAAAAGTTGGAGGAAGAAGCTCTGCATGAGTACAGGGAAGACTCCAACGACAAGATCAGTGAGGTGTCCTCTGACAGCTTCACGGACCGAGGGCAGGACCCAGGCCTGAGTGCCCTCCTGGAGGTGTCTTTCACAGAGCCTCTGGAGGAGAGGGTCAAGGACAACTGTCCACAGGAGAAGCTGAAGGAGAAAGAAAGGCACAGGCACTCTTCGTCCTCATCCAAGAAAAGTCACGATCGAGAGAGAGGCAAGAAAGACAAGTCCGAGAAGAAAGAAAAGAGCGATGACTACAAGGACCTTGGCAGCAGAAAGGACTCCAGCCAGTATGAGAAGGATTTCTTGGATGCTGATGCTTACAGTATTTCTTACAGTACGAAAACTGACATAGAAGATGAATTAGATAAAACTATTGAATTGTTTTCTACCGAAAAGAAAGATAAAAATGATTCTGAAAGAGAACCTTCCAAGAAAATAGAAAAGGAACTAAAGCCTTATGGATCCAGTGCCATCAACATCCTAAAAGAGAGGAAGAGACGAGATAAGCACCGAGAAAAGTGGAGAGACGAGAAGGAGAGACACAGGGACAAGCACGGCGACGGGCTCCTGAGACATCACAAAGATGAGCACAAGCCTGCAGTCAAAGATAAGGACAGTCCTCCAAGTTCCTTCAAAGATAAATCCAAGGATGAAAGCCTGAAACTCGGTGAGACCAAACTCAAAGAGAAATTCAAGGAAAATTTAGAGAAAGAAAAAGGTGACTCTGTAAAGATCAGCAATGGAAACGATAAGTTACCACTGTCTAAAGACCCAGGCAAGAAGGATGTCAGGCCCAGAGAGAAGCTTCTGGGAGATGGCGATCTGATGATGACCAGCTTTGAGATAATGCTCTCCCAGAAAGATCTGGAGATTGAAGAACGTCACAAACGGCACAAAGAAAGAATGAAACAGATGGAGAAGATGAGGCACAGGTCTGGAGACCCTAAGCTCAAGGAGAGGATGAAGCCAGGTGAGGACATGAGGAAGAAGAGTCTGGATGCTCCTCCAAAGAAGCCACTGGGGCTGGACCCTGCCCTTAAAGACAAAAAGCTCAAGGAGTCGGCTCCTGCTCCACCAGTTCCGGAGAATAAGCCCCACCCGGGACCAGCTGTGGACGCCAGAGACTGGTTGGCAGGGCCTCATATGAAAGAGGTCTTGCCCGCTTCTCCCAGGCCTGACCAGAACCGGCCCACTGGGGTGCCCACCCCTGCATCGGTGGTATCCGGCCCCAGCTATGAGGAAGCGATGCACACGCCCAGGACCCCATCCTGCAGCACTGACGACTATCCTGACCTCATATTTGACTGCACAGACCCCCCACCGGTCTCCAGCACAGCTGCCAGCGCCTGCTCCCCACCCTTCTTTGATAGATTCCCTGTGGCAGCAAGTGGGATTTCAGAAACCCAAAGCCAGACACCTACAAGGCCTCTGTGCACAAACCTTTATCGTTCAGTCTCTGTCGATATCAGGAGGACTCCTGAAGAAGAATTCAGCATTGGGGACAAGCTTTTCAGACAGCAGAGTGTCCCTACTGCATCTAGTTACGACTCACCAGGGCAGCACTTGGAGGACAAGGTCCCTGTGCCCCCAGGTCCCCCGGAGAAGTTTCCCTGCTTGTCTCCAGGGTACTATTCCCCAGACTATGGCATACCCTCCCCCAAGGTGGACACTCTGCACTGCCCGCCCACAGCCGTGGTCACCAACACCCCATCCCCAGAGGGTGCCTTCTCTGGTTTACAAGCAAAGTCCCCCAGTTCGCACAGAGATGAGCTGTTGGCTCCATCCATGGAGGGGGCCCTTCCCCCTGACTTGGGCATTCCCCTGGATGCCACAGAGGACCAGCAGGCCACCGCTGCCATCATCCCCCCCGAGCCCAGCTACTTGGAGCCCCTGGATGAGGGCCCCTTCAGCACGGTAATCACAGAGGAGCCGGTTGAGTGGGCTCATCCCGCTACCTCGGAGCAGGGCCTCTCTTCCAGCCTAATTGGGAGTGCCCCCGAAAACCCTGTCAGCTGGCCCGTGGGGTCAGAACTTATGCTTAAGTCTCCACAGAGATTCCCAGAGTCCCCAAAACATTTCTGCCCTGCCGATTCCCTCCACCCAGCTGCCCCTGGGCCCTTCAGCACCACAGAGCCCCCTTACCCGGTCTCCCCTGTCCCATACCCTCTGTCGGTCCCTGAGCCAGGACTTAAGGAAGTCAAAGATGCCTCTGCAGAAGCAATCCCAGCAGCCGTCTCCACTGCAGAAGAACCAGCCCCTTTCGTCCCTTCCTCCAGGCTTGAGTCCTTCTTTAGTAACTGCAAGTCACTTCCTGAAGCACCCCCTGATGTGACCCCAGAGCCTGTGTGTATGACCACTGTGGCTCAGGTGGAGGCTCTGGGATCTCTGGAAAATACCTTCTTGGAAAATGGCCACAGTCTCTCTGCCCTTGGCCAGGTGGAGCCGGTGTCCTGGCCCGATGCCTTCCCCAACTCTGAGGACGACCTGGACCTGGGGCCCTTCTCACTGCCAGAGCTTCCTCTGCAAACTAAAGATGTTTCAGATGTCGAAACAGAACCTGTAGAAGAGAGTCCTCTTGTTCCTCCAGAAAGTACCCCTGCAGGGGCCCCTGTGGTCCTTAACGGTGGGGATGTGGCTGCATCAGCTGCAGAGGAACAGCTAGTGCTGTCTCCTGATCAGGCAGCTACCCGGCTCCCTGCTGAGCCCGAGCCCTCGCCTTCGCCTGAGCCCTTGCCTTCAGAAGGGCCAAAGCCAGACATGATTCTGGAAACCATGGTGGAAGCAGAGGCTGTGTCAGAGGGGAGGGCCCCTGAGGCTTCTGACTCCAGCTTGGGGCTCACACCAGCCCCCCTAGAGCAGCGTCCACCAGGTAGTGGAGATGAGGAAGAGGGCCTAGATCCCTTGGCATCATCCCACAGCACACCTGAGCTCCCTGGGGATGACCCTGCACAGGCACAGGTTGTGAATGGGGCTGGCCCTCATGACAGTGCTGGGCTTGAGGGGCCTCCAGGAAGCGCCCAGCCTGAAACCACAGAACCAGAACACAGACCCACAGCTGAAATCCCGAAGGCCCCCAAAGTGGAGGAGATCCCACAGCGCATGACCAGGAACCGGGCTCAGATGCTGGCCAACCAGAACAAGCAGAGTTCACCTACTTCTGAGAAGGAACCTGCCCCTGCCCCTACCCCCAGAGCAAAGGGTCGAGGCTCTGAGGAGGATGACCCCCAGGCCCAGCACCCGCGCAAACGCCGCTTCCAGCGCTCCAGCCAGCAGCTGCAGCAGCAGATGAACACATCCACACAACAGACACGGGAGGTGATCCAGCAGACGTTGGCTGCCATCGTCGATGCCATAAAGCTGGATGATATTGAGCCCTACCACAGTGACAGATCCAACCCGTACTTTGAATACTTGCAGATCAGGAAGAAGATCGAGGAGAAGCGAAAGATCCTCTGCTACATCACCCCACAGGCACCCCAGTGCTATGCTGAGTACGTCACCTATACGGGCTCCTACCTCCTAGATGGCAAACCGCTCAGCAAGCTGCACATCCCTGTGGTGAGTGCCAGGGTGGAGCCCCAGCCCCCAAGGGTGCCAGTTGACTGGAGTCAGGACCCTGTTTGCTGTGTATATGAATGCAAATGCCAAACCGTTAGGATGCCAGAGCTTGGAGTGGGTGCGGTACCACCTTGGACCACCCTCCAATATGGAGGTCCATGTTGACAGCCCCTCTGGGTCTGGAGAACCACTTTCCTCTTTGTCATTCGTCATTTTTCCTATGTCAGCACCCCATCTAGTGCCTGACTGGGTCACTGAGTGCCCTTGGGTCCATTCCCACACCCTCTTGACTGTCACCCAGCTCCCTGTCTGCTGCGGCTGTGCCCTGCAGACGTCCAACTACAGCCAACCCTGGTGCTGCTCAGTCCCTGGTCTCCCCAATGTCTTCACCTGGGACTGTAGCTGACCAAGGCCCCCACCTCCATGTTGGGCACACCTGCAGAGCATTCTCCCTTTCTGTAGCTCAGTGTCTCCTCTCAACTCCTCCCCTTCCCCCCCCCACATAAAAGTTCTTAATTAGTCCTCTCATGAAAAGCCTGCACAACCACCACAGATAAAGTCACTGAAGAACCTGTACTACTTCTGTCATCCAGTCTCCAGCTCACTTTTGGCAGCACCATCAGTTGCCTCTGCAGTTCCCGACTTTCTTCATGCTGTTCCTGCGTTCCTTTCTCTGCTTCCTTGAGGTCTTCTCATACAGGCCATGTCTTGCAAGTCTATGTTTGGGTTCATTTTTGCATAATCCAAGGAACCATAAATCATGCCAAAGCCAGCTGTCTTGCCACCACCAAAATGGGTTGTGAATCCAAATACAAAGGTGACATCTGGTATGATCTTACACATTTTGGCTAGTTTTCTCCAACTTTGCCTTAGGTACTGCTGCCTTCCCAGGAAAAAGGACGTCAATGACCATTTGTTTCTGCTGAAGTGGTCTGTTGGTCATGAACTTCCTGGCCCGGAGAGTTAACTGTGCCATTCATGATGGTGGCCGATCTTCAAGCAGCCAAGGAGAGAAAAGAGCTCCTCTTAACAGCTAAAGGCCTGCACGGGGATGTATGGCCTGGCTTCAACCCCCGCCCCTCACCCTTGAACTCTTCCACACTTCTTGTCCTGGTTCCCAGCGGTTCCATGTTACTGACCTGAGGCCAGGTCTCAGCTCTCATCACACTGGAGCCCTGAGTGACCCTGGCACCTTTGCCACCTCCTCAAAGCACACCCTTCATTGGGCTTCCAGGCTTCTCCACCCAGCGGACCTGTCCTCAGTCAGCACCCCACCCGCCTCTCAGCACTGTACCCAGGGCCTCCATCTCCTTTCATTGGCCCCATTCCCTTGGTGGCTCACCCTCCACCTTGATCTGATGACTCTTATATCTGCAGATGAGACAGTTTAATCCCTGCCGTACACAACACCCTCCACCCTTATCCTCATGCTCATGTCTGGGTCATCAGCAAATCCATCCATACAGGGTTCTGCAGGTTAGCATCTCCCATGTCACTGCTTGTCTCACTCCTCCCTCTTGCCTAGGCCGGCTTCTGCTTCCTCCTTGCCCACTGGGGTCTGTTCTCAGCACAGCAGGTAAAGAGATGCTTTTACATTGGAGCTAGATTTCTGCCCTCCTCTGCTCAGCCACAACCTTTTTGGCCTTTGAGAACTCTAGCTTAATGTGCTTCTCAGGAGTCGCCCGTTCACATAGTGTACAGCTGACTTGCTTCATTTCTTTGACCCTTCCATCCCTTTGAAGAAAAGCCAGGACTTCTGTTTGTCTATTAGGCCCAGAGTGAGCCTCAGTTAACAGCTGTTGAAAGGATGCTGGTCAGGGTGAGCCGATTCCCCGGGGCTTGGGGAAGGCCCACACATCCAGTCTCAGAGGGAACTTCCTGTCCCAAAGGAGTGTCATGTTGGATGCATGTGTTCTGTCAGACCTTGGTGTTCCAAAAAGTCGGTGTCTATGCTGGCTTTCCATCTGGCAGAAAGCTCAGCTATCCAGGACTGATGCCCAGCATCTTCTGAAGGAGGATGAGTGGCTCTGACATCAGGTTCAATGGCTGAGGCCTGGGGGCACAGCCACAGGGGCCACTACCTTCCCCGCCCAGCACTTTGTTCCCAGGGAGCAGGGCTAGCTTTGAATCGAGGATGTCATTGGCATCACTCTCTCTTCTCCTGGTACACTAAGCTTGAGCTGCCCTCGGGACAGGGACTGAGGCAAACCTGCCTTTGTCTGGCCTGGGAGGATCCAGCTGCCTGGCTTCATCTGGGTCACTAGATTCAGAAAAATCTGGCATAAGATTTGTTTGGTGAGACTTTTTGTTGTTTAAATTTTAGTTACTAAAATAAAGGAGTACCGTGACCACCATACAAAGTTTAGAAAATAAAACAGTAGAAGTCACTGTACTACTACCCAGGGTTTACCCTTTCAGTGGTCTGTGCATCTCTACTTCTACTGGATTCATGCCTTTCTAGAAGAAGGTCCTTTACTTCCTGTTACCACCTGAGTACCCAGCCTGTTAGGTGAGGGCAGGCAGAGGTCAAGTGTTCTGGATTTCTCACCAGGCCAGAGACAAGGGGCTGCCACTATGCAGCTCGAGGCTGAGGCCTTGTTCCAGCAGCTGTGGTACCAGGTCCTGGTACTTTCTCTTGAGGATCCAGAAATGGTGGTGCCTTAGAAATACTAAAACCCGAAAACAAGAAAGGCTTACACCTAGCTGCGCCACTGTGTTTGTCTTCCCACCTGGTACCACCTATGGGCGGCCGAGGTAGAGTCAGAAGGAGGAGACACACTAGGGCCCCATAGGGTCTGGGTCCTTTGAGGCAAAAGGGATGGAGCAGGGCCTGATGAGTGAGGTGTGCCAGTGAAGAGACCACCTAGATGTTCTAATGTCTTATTTTGAGCTAATTTTAGACTGACAAAGTTGAAAGCACAGTGTGTATATGTGCCCCTCACTGGGCCCAGGGATGCTGCATCTCCTCCTGGGCCTCCTGGGCTGTGGTTGGTCACCCACCCCTTGTCTTCCTTGAAAGGCACAGTTTGATGACACTTTTGAGGAATATTGATTTGAGATTTGGTCTTACGTCCACAACTGGACTGAATTTTTGGTGAGAATGCATAGATGTGACGTGACGTCTTGGTGTGTTGTGCCTTGTTCTTGGTGTCAGCAGTTGCATCGTGATGACGGTGGCTCAAGTCTCCTACCATCTCCACTGTGCAGTTACTGTCTTTCCCGTCATAGTTGATAAATATCTTGGGAAAGATACCTTGAGACTCTTAAGTCCTGTTTTCCTTGAGCTTGTGCCCACTGATTTTAGTCTCCGTAGTGGATCTTTTCTGTAGCAGACATTCCTGTGGCGTTGGTCTAATGCTGATTTTCTACTTCCCTCTCTCTTAAGTTTATTGATTGGAATGCTCCTGTAATCCAACATGAATCACCATTACTTATTTTGTGTGCAAATTGTTCCAGCCTTTGGTCATTAGGAGCTCCTTCAGGTTGCCCCATCTTTCTGAGCATGTTCTCAGTTTACAGTCTTACAAGATGTTCCAGCTGAGCCCTGTAATTAACCACGTGGACGCTTTTAGTGGGAATGGTCTTTAGAAACCACATCTTAGGTGTAGGATGTGCTCACTGTCCTGGGTGACACAGCCAGGCTTGGTGTTTACTCTGCATCCCTCCATCTGATCTAATTGAAACCTTGACTTCACCCTGTGCTTGCATCTTCCTTCTTTGAGAGAGAGACTTGGTGCTTCTTACTTATAGTGTTTACTGGCCTGTTCACTCCCAGTATACGTGTCTTGTTTCGCAAGTGCTGGCCCACCCACGAAATGCCTGCACTAGTTAGAAGATGGCCTTTGTGGGTGGTTCTTCTGGTCTTTTGCCTCATGACATCTTTTCCAAAGTGACCCAGGTGAGCACTCTCTTCCCCGCACTCTGACCCCCAGTAGGACAGTCAGGCTTTGTTGTTCCATGTTGGCACCTGCATCCCATTTGGTGTTAGGGTTTGTTTAGGGGACATAAAACCTCACTATTAATAAACAGTCCAGCGTCATCCTCCTCTCCTCTGTCCCGTGTGCTCCTCTTCCACCTGTCATACTTCTTATGCACAGACAACACACCGTATGTGTTCTGATCTTTCTTGCATGAATGGCAGCAGTGTAGACATTCTATACTTTGCTTTACACACTTCACACCATCTCTGGAACTCATTCCCCCTCATTGCTCCTTTTGGGGCCAGGGTCTGTGCTCTAGTTCATTCACCTGCTCTCATGTACAAGCATCTAGTTGTTTCCAGGAATTACCTGTGCATCTGCATTTCGTGTGAACAGAGGTGTGTCTTCAGGGTAGACTTGGTCGGTGTTGTTGGTGCAGCTTCCTAGCCTCTACTAACCCCGCCCTCTCACCCTTTGTGACTACAGATTGCTCCCCCTCCCTCCTTGGCGGAGCCCCTGAAGGAGCTATTCAAGCAGCAGGAGGCTGTGAGGGGGAAGCTGCGCCTGCAGCACAGCATTGAGCGGGTAAGAAGAGATCTTGGGTCGGGGATTTTGGGCCTGGGATGTATCTGGCCGTGTTAGGATTGGCTCATATGGTTTCTGTCCTCCAGGAAAAGCTTATCGTCTCCTGTGAACAGGAGATCCTGCGCGTTCACTGTCGGGCGGCAAGGACCATCGCGAACCAGGCGGTGCCATTCAGTGCCTGCACCATGCTGCTGGACTCTGAGGTCTACAACATGCCTCTGGAAAGTCAGGTCAGTGCTGTTGCCAAGGCTCTGCACTCACACTTGTTTCCTAAGAAAAGCTGGGCTTTCCAGACTTTGGCTACATACATATGCAGGATCAGGAAACACCCACATCCCATAAACTCTATTCTGATCACATGATCGGGTCTGCCCTCAAGGCGGGTAGGCAGGGGTGATCAGACAGCAGTACATGTAATGCTGATGTCATGAGATGCTGCATGGGTTCTTTGAGGCTCCATTCTAGGGTCCTCACGAGCTGAGGCTCTTAGGTCACTGGGTTGGACTGGGCCTCAGTTTCAATCACTTAAGAGTTAAATTTTCCTCTAAAACATAGATATGATTAGGATGAGCTGCACCCAGAGCTGCTGCATAAATAGCCTTCTACAGCAAAGGCCCCATAGGAGGCTATCATGCTGGGGACAGTGGTGGTCTTGCACCAGCATAGTGACAGTGGCAGCAAGGCCCTTGGCTGCAGGGCCAAGAGGTGTGGGAGCCTGGGGCTGCTTAGCATAGCAGTGGTTCCCTCCCTACTCCCCAGAGTCCTGTTAGAACTTACCCGCTGGTCTGGTACAGGCTGGGCAGCAGAGCTCAGAGCACTGTCCATCTGCCTCATCCACCCCAGCTCGTCATCCTGGCGCCCTACACCCCAGGGTTAGATTTGTCCCATGTGGTCATCCCCTTTGCTTCCCCCACCCAACCTGACCTGTCATTAATATGTGGGCACACCTGCCCCTGTAGGCCTCCTTGCCTTTGTCTGCTGGGGTGCAAGACTTTGCCATTAAGTGGCTGCCTGTTGGCAACCCCCAGCTTCAGCAGTTTTCAGTTGCCTCTTGACCAGTCCATGGACATGGTTAAGATTTAACCTGTGCAAAGTGGGCTCTCTTTCCCCCATTATCTATTCTGAGCCTGGCTCTTCCCACCTCCTGCTGCCCGACACACTCAGGCCTGGCCTCCTGAGGCTGTCTGACCTGGGTTTTACTCCCCAGTTTATTTTCTTCCCAAACAACTGCTGGGACTTTTTTAGAAACAACCCAGTGTGCATCATTCTGGGCCTGTCCTGCCCTCTGCTTCTTGGCCTTGTGCCCCTGCTCATATTGACTTTCCCAGAATACTGTTGTCCCCTCTTGGGCCTCTCCTGGCCCCTTCACTGTTCAGGCCTTGGCGCAAAGTCCCCTCCTGGCCCCCTGGCTGGCATGGACCCCTGGGTTCTAAGCAGCATTTCTGGGTTGGCTATGGCTGTGTGGTAACATACAGTGGTTCAGTGGTTTTTAAAATTTTTTTTTTTTTTACTAGTAAATTAAAGGTTTTTCCATTCACTTAACATACACTCTTCAAGGATATACATTTGAAAGATTCCCCATTTAACATACTATGTATCACAAATTATTCCTAAAGCAAAACATTTGTCAACAAACTATAATAAAACAAAATATTTGGTTGGGGATCAAGTGATTACTTCCGAGTTAGGTGTTTGAAAGTTTTACATCTAAAAGAAAAGGAATCTGCTGATCTTTAAGGGATTTCCTGCATTCCTTTTGAATGTACCAGAGAGAAGGCCTTAGGTTACAGCTTCTCCCTGTCAAGTATGTTGGTGTGGGGCCTGGGCTCAGCCACCAGGTGGTTGGTTGCACATGTACCTGTGGCTGAGAGACTTTCACATGTTCTCAGCATGCCAACCACCCCAACATCCAAGGAGAACCAGACAGCAGGAATCTGAAAACTACCTGCTCCATCGTCTCCTGGTCCCTCCTAAGGCATCCCTGTTTGTAAACCGCAGTCCCATCGCAGGCAAAGATGCTGCTGTACTCAAGGTAGCACTCCTACAGAGTGAAACCAGGAGGTTGGCCCTCAACCACCCTTTACAAAGAAAAAAAAATACTTTCAGTGTTTACAAACTGAAGTTGTTAAAACAGAGGCCATGGCCAGTTCTACCATGCACCTGTGTGTGGCCTGCAAAAGCAGTGCAGGCCAGAGACGGAGGGCTTCCCAATTGTTTCCTCTGTGGGAATCGTGACAGACATACAGAAAGCCCTCTTGTGGGGGAGGTCCCAAGTCACCCCCCCAGGGTAGTTCCACCACAGAGAGCGTCCAGATGGCCCCACAGCCTCCTAGGCATGTTATACAAGCTATATGGGGAAGAAGGGGACCAAGGGTCACACTGGTCTGTCCTTGAGCATGATTACAACGTGTGGATTCTTCACGTAGGAAGGAGAATCTGAAGCACCCTGGAGGTTTGCCTTCTTCCTTGTTCCCCATCAAATGACCAGATTTGATTTCTTCTCCAGGGTGACGAGAACAAGTCTGTGCGAGATCGGTTCAACGCCCGCCAGTTCATCTCCTGGCTCCAGGATGTAGATGACAAGTATGACCGCATGAAGGTGAGTGTACTGTACTCCCCCTCAAACTGCACCTGGGCTGGGAGCCCGCAGGAGTCTCCTGGGGTGGGGGGAGGCTGCTGCTGGGTCCCATGTTTGGAGGTGACAGTTTCAGACTCTCTGAACCCAGCTGATACTTTCAGGGTCTCCCCACCCCCATGTTGCCTCCTTAGAGTGTCTTCCCTCCTGTCCAGGTGTGCGGGGAGCAGCTCCTGTCACCAGCTGGCGGTCAGACCTCTGTGGGACCCCACCTTGAGCCCTCCTCAAAGGTCACAGCTTACACCCATCACCACTGCTCTGGACGTTCTGACCAGTGCAGCAGCCAGAGGATGGGTGGGAGATAGAAAGATTAGCAAGTAAGAAGCACGTCCTTATCTTCAGTTGCTAGTGTTGCACATGGGTATGGGGCCACTCATGAGAACCAGTGTATGACTTAACACTAATGTGCCAGTTACAGAATTAACACACAAGTCAGCACCACCCTGGGAAGCTCCATGAGGCAGGGCCTGCTGCTCTTCTCACTAAGCGCTACAGAGCTGGTGGAGGGGAACCCAAAGCTTCCCCATTCCAACCCTGTGTTGCCTGTACTTGGAGGGTAAGACAGTGTTTCCAGGATGCCAGGTTTATCCTTGCCCCTTACCTCAGTGACCCATGACCATGGTGCCACAGCAGTGTACACAGATGCCACACGAGGTGGACAGAAATCACAGAGCAGAGAACAGTGAGCCCATGTGGCATTTCAGGCCCCAGCGTCTCATCATGATGTGGGTGTGGGTGCATTTGAGGTGAGGCCCAGCTCCAAGGTGACAATACAGAGCCGCACCACTGCTCTCTGTCTGCAGCGGCCACACTTGAAGGGAGCCAAGGGAACATTTTCCTATAATGTGGTTAAAAATTCTCTCTTTTTAAAGTTAGACTTTACTTTAAAAAGGCTACATAAGTCCAGTTTCCTTACCGTGCAAACTAACTTACAAACGAATAAGAACAAAGGTGGATAGAAAACGATCCGTGAAGGGTGTAGAGGAGTAAACCTGGGGGTGGGAGACGTAGAGTCGGTGCACGAAGATGGGGCAGCCATGCTCTGTGTGACCACTCGTTTCAGAACCACAGGTTAGACTAGATCCTACTTAGAAGACAGACTGACTCCTCCCCTGCAGGGTCCTGCAGTCTGGGACAAGTGTCACTTGGTAGTTTTGTGTGGTAAACAGTATCTATGAAATTTCACAGTGTTTTGGCCACCTAGCTTAGCAAGTTCCCTTTAGTTGTTTAAACCTCAGATAGAGTAAAAAAAAAAGTTCATTGGAACAACCCAATGAAACAGAAACCCAGAAGTCCATCAATGATTCTGTGATTAAATGGAGTATGGGAACATCTGAAGATGGAATTACTACAAAATATTTCAAAGTAGACAAACACAGCATGACCTGTGAGGGTATCTGAGCTGCTTCATGAAGAGGCCCAGGGCCCATCCTGAGGTTCAGACACATTCCAGCAGACGTGTGAAGACACTGTAGAGACATGGCTGCTACACTGCAGCACTCAGTGGTTATTTCCAGAAGACTAAAGATGGAGGACTTTTATTCCCCCTGGCTCTCAACACACTTTTTAAAAAACAATTATTTTAAAGCAAATTATATGTTGTGATATTCCATCCCAGATATTTGTGTTTACAGCTAAGAAAAGATTATTTTACTGTACAGTCACTAACATTGTCAAACTTTGTTAATCCAAAGTATGGTCTACTACCTGACCATGTTTAAATGCTCTTTGTTCCCAAAATGTGCCCAAACCCAGGTCCACAGGTGCTACATCTGGTTATGTCCCATTTCAGTAATCCAGTGAGTCGTCATTTCAGTTTTAACTTTGTACCTACTTAATATGATATAGTACCTATATATAATAATATAGGTACCTAATAATATACCCACATAAAGATTAAACACTTCAATACTTAACCCTAGATAACCCTTTTTAAAAAGTGTACTTTTATAAGATATAACTTCCATTATAAATGCAAATGAAATCAGTATCACCACCTATAAATAAGAATTGTAAAACAAAAACAAAAGAAAATCAGTTGCAAATTCTAATTAGATGCTGTGAAATCCATGGAGGGTAGGGACAGGGAGCAGGGATAGTCTCTTCGTGTGGTCAGCAAGACCACTCACGGCAGGATGAGGCAGCCAGGGGTGGTGAGGTGCCCTGTAGGATGTCACTGTGGGCCATGCAGAGGGGCAGGCCATCCTGTAGCCAGAGCTTGGCCCAGGTCCCTCAACCTGTCCTCCCATTGGGTATTGCAGCAAGGTGAGTGGGCAGTGGGGGCCCAGGCCCCAGTTCTCTTACTTGGGGGGTGGGCCAGGGTCTTTCCTCCACTTCCCTCACCTGCTGTGCTTTCCCTGCAGACGTGTCTCCTGATGCGGCAGCAACATGAGGCTGCGGCCCTCAATGCTGTGCAGAGGATGGAGTGGCAGCTGAAGGTCCAGGAGCTGGACCCTGCCGGGCACAAGTCCCTGTGTGTGAATGAGGTGCCCTCCTTCTACGTTCCCATGGTAGATGTCAACGATGACTTCGTGCTTCTGCCAGCCTGATGCACCATAGGACAGCTGCACAGGACACAAGCAAGGGCCACATGGGTCAGCCCAGCACTGCTGCCAAGTCCAGGTGGCGGAAGGAGACCTTGTCCCTCAGGTGGGAACACCCAGGGAAAACCCTGCATTTTGCCCCTGGAGCACGTCTCTTTTATACCAGCTGCCGAGGGAGGACAAGGAGACCTCGGGGACACGGACTTGGCGGCCTTGGGGTCTGTTTTCCAGCCAGCTGCACGGGCATTTCAGGAGCTGCAGAATGGATTGCGTTTTTAAAAATTTCTTGTTCCATTCTGATCAACTAAAGGAAATAAAATTAAGGCGTCCACTCCTCACAAACAGTGATCTTCAGGTCAGAGGGCAGGGAGAGTGCCATCCTTGCTGCTGTCCTGTTGCCATGGAGCTGCTGACAGCCACAGGCCTCGGATTGGGGCTGGGACGCTGTGCTGTGCAAGGGCCAGCTGCGCCGCCCACCTGCCCGCCACAGAGGGACACAGAGCCAGGACTCTCCGGTTGTGTTTTTAATGGAGTCAAATCCACGTGGTTTGTATATTTTTTCCTTTAATCTTGGGCATTTTGTTTCTCTTTCTGAGAACATAACTTGAAACACTACAGAGCCAATAATCATATAAAAAGTGTACCCGTAAACGCTGTACAGTTTTATACACATTCACAATGTACTTTTTGCTGCCTTCTAGATAATTTATTTTGCAACACATTACTGCACAGTTGTAAATAACTTATGTACTGTAACATCACTTCAGTTATGTGTAAAGAAATAAATAAATTAATTAAATGCTCTTTGTACATGACAGTCCCCTCCCTGGGAGGGGCCAGTGTACTGGACTGTGAGATGAGGGGTTGCTTCACTGAAAAACTCCATTGTCTTAAACTTTTTCCTCCCATATGATTAGCTTTTATTGTTATTACTATTTTAAATATGTTTTTGACTTCAGAGAGAGGAACGGAGAGAGAGAGGGAGAGAAACATCAGTGACGAGAGAGAATCATCGATCGGCTGCCTCCTGCACGCCCCCCACTGGGGATGGAGCCCGCAACCTGGGCATGTGTCCTGACCGGGAATCGAATCATGACCTCAGGTTCATGGGTCAAGGCTCAACCACTGAGCCACACTGGCCTGGCCCAAATGATTAGCTTTTAATTTTCAAACACATTATACAGTTGACCCTTGAACAATATAGTCAAAACTCTGAGTATAACTTTTGACTCCCTCAAAGCTTAACTACTAATAGCCTACTGTTGACCAGAAGCCTTACAAGTAACATAGTTGATTAACACATATTTTGTGTGTTATACTATATACTGTATTCTTACAATAAAGCTAGAAAAAAGATATTAAAATCAGAAGATACATTTACAACATTTATGGGAACAATCCACACATAAGTAGACCTGTGCAGTTCAAACCTGTGTTGTTAAGGGTCAAATGTATTTTCCCTCCTTTCTGCCACTACTGGAAACTGAAGGGCTATCCTCTGCTGCCCCAGTAGCTGCTCAGTTCACGATGGGGTGGAGTTAGTTGGGGAGGCTGGGTGCCAAAGTCTGTTCTTCACATCCCACACCCCAGGCAGACAACAAGGGCCTGGGGCAGAGCCATCGGCTTCTGTAAAATACTGAGGCTTTCACCCTGCTGAGGAGATGGAGGGCATGGAAACAGAGGACCAGCCCTTGGCTGCCAAAAACATAACAGGATGCCTGTGTCATCTGTCATGAGGGGCCTGTCAGAAGTAGGCAGGAAAGCAGTCACTCGCTGCTGGGGCAGCAGGTCGTCTGGGCAGCTTGGCCTTGAAGAGACCACTGTCCAGGCCTGACCAGCTCTCACTTCCTGGCTCCACCTGTTCCCTGTGCTGAGAGCGCTTCTGCTTGGGGCTGAGTCTGCATTGCTAGAAGGCTCTCCAATGAGGCAGCAGGTTGTATGGGGCCCCCACTTTAAGAACTCCAGTGCTAATAGAAAACCAGCTCTGAGCCCAGTGTGTTCCAGGAGGGGCTGGGGCATTACACAGAGCAGAAAGGACATTTGCACCCTGTGCCCCTCTCCAAGAAGGCCACCTGAAGGAACGGGTGGCTCCTGGGTGTGCCAAATAGTCTGGGGGTGTGCGGGGGCCGCCTTCTGAGTAGGAACTCCCAAAGTGGATTTTTTCCCTAGACCACCCTTACCCTGTCCTGCCTACAACTCCTGTTCTGACAGAGTTGGCTCCCCAACACCTGGGGTGCTGCAGGAATGCAGTGTGTGGAGACGGGCCCAGGCAGCAGAGTCTGGATAGACCTTTTCCTTGCTTATGTCCTGGGATCCCTCCCTCTTCTCCTCTTTTAAGAGCTTCCTCTACCTGGAGAGTGCAGCAGCAGATGTAGGAAAGTCCACACACCCAGCTCTGCCTCTCAGTGTTCCAGAGCAAGATTCATGGTGCCACGTCCACTGCAGAACAGCCTGCTTGAAAGTGTACCCCAGAATGGCCTGAGGCAGCCTGCGCCATTTTCTACTCAGATGCAGGGAGGGCTCCTGGGCCTGCCCTGGCCTCTCCGGATTGCAGGCCATGGGCAGGACCTTGGTTTTACCAAAACACCTGGTGTGACCTTGTGGGACCCGTGCCTGAAATAACGGGGGGAGCACCCCCTCTTTACTTCTGACTGTTTTCTCCTTTGTGCAAATCCCCTCCAGGCTGGCTCCACCACTTGTGTATCTGGGAAGGGGAACAGACACACCAGCAAAGCTCCAGTGTATTTCCCAGGCAAAAATTAATTTTTTTGCTAATCACCGAACTCTGATCACAGAAACACTTCTTTTACGACCTGCTTTTTCTTTTTAAAAAAAATCCTCACCCAAGGATATGTTTTCATTAATTTTAGAGAGATAGGAAGGGAAAGAGAGAGAAACATCCACCAGCTGCCTCCCATGCAAGCCCAGACTGTGGATCGAACCCACGACCTAGGTATGTGCCCTGACTGGGAATCAAACCCACCACCTTTTGGTGCACAGGACAATTCTCCAACCAACTGAGCCACCGGGCCTGGGCAGCCCTGCTTCTTTGCTTCTTTTTTAAACGACATAAATGAACTTGGATTCATTCCCATGGACATGCCTTGGCATCAGCAGCTTAAGGCCACAACAGAAGTCTCAGAACCCCTGGCCCTGTGCATGTGGTCACCTGGGCAGCATGCACAGCCTGGTGGGCATCAGTGAGGTGCCCCAGAGAACATTTAAAAATAAATTCTAAAAACAAAAGGCTGTGATTCTGCTCCCAGTGTTCATTGGACTTGAGGAGTCGGTGCAGATTTTGTGTGTGTTTTTTTAAGATTTATTTTTTTAATTGATTTTTAGAATAAGGGAGAGGGAAAGAGAAACACTGATGTGAGAGCAAAACATGGATCGGCTGCCTCCTGCATAACGCCCACTGGAGATGGAGCCCACAACCCAGGCATGTGCCCTGACTGGGAATCGAGCCGGCAACCTTGCAGTGCACGGATGACACCCAACCAGCTGAGCCACACCAGCCAGGGTCAGTGCAGGTATTTTTACAATACCGAGGAGTCTAGAATTGTTCCTGGTTGGAGATACTGCTGATGGTCCCTGAGGCCTGTGACTGCAGGTGTGAGCCCAGGAATATAAAATAGATTTCAAGATAATGAAGGTAATGAGACAAAGATGGACATTTTATAATGATAAAGGGGACACCACATCAGGAAGACATAACACTTCTTAATAGATGTGCATCCAACCAGGGAGCACCAAAATATATAAAGCAGCTACTCACAGAACTAAAGGGAAAAACAGACAAAAACAGTCATAGTTGGGGACCTTAATACTCCATTGACAGCTCTAGAGAGATCACCCAAACAGAAAATCAGTAAATATCGGCCTTAAATGACACACTAGACCAAATGGACATAATAGACATGTACAGAGCCTTTTATCCCACAACGTCAGATTATACATTCTTCCCCAGTGCACATGGAACATTCTCAAGGACAGACCATATGAGGGGACACAAAACTAGCATCAACAAATTCAAAAAGGCTGAAATTATACCAAGCATATTCTCTGATCACATTGCTTTGAAATTAGGAATCAACTGCAAAAAGGAAGTAAAGAAACCCACAAATATGTGGAGATTAGACAACATTCTACTAAAATATCACTGGGTCAAAGAAGAAATAAAAGGTGAGATTTTTAAAAATGAGGACAAAACATATCAAAACGTCTGAGATGCAGTGAAAGCAGTAATGAGGGAAGTCTGTATCATTACAGGCCCGTCTCAAGAAATGAGAAATCCCAAGGAAACAACCTAACACTACATCTTAAAGAACTTGAAAGAGAACAAAAGCAGCCCAAAGTCATCAGAAGAAAGGAAACCATAAAAATTAGAGCAGAATTGCCTGGCTGGCGTGGCTCAGTGGTTGAGCATCGATCTAGGATCCAGGCGATCAGGTTTCGATTCCCGGTCAGGGCACATGCCTGGATTCCAGGCTTCAGCCCATCAATGAATGACTCTCTCATCATTGATGTTTCTATCTCTCTCTCTCCCTTCCTCTCTCTGAAATCAATAAAGACATATTTAAGAAAAAAGAGAATTGAATGAGAGAACAAAAAGACTATACAAGAAATTAATACAACAAAGGGCTAGTTCTTTGAAAAGATTAATAAAATTAACAAACCCCTGTCTAGACTCACTGAGGAAAATAGAGGAAAGACTCATAAACAAAATCAGAAATGGAAGAGGAGAAGCTACCACAGACATAACAGAAATACACAGATCATACTAGGAGACTATGAAAGACAAATTCAATAACTTAGAAGAAATGGATAAGTTCCTAGAAATATACTGTGGTACCTCGGTTTTCGAATGTCTTCTGTTCCGAAGGACCGTTCGAGTTCTGAAACGTTTGAAAACTGAGGGATCAGCAGCTGACAGCTAGGACCTTGCCTCAGGACCTTGCCCTCAGTGGGAGCTGTGTTGCATGTTCGACTCCTGAGGTGTATTTGAAAACCAATGCATTTCCTTCCAGGTTTACGGCGTTCTTAACCCGAAATGTTCATCAGTGAAGATGTTCGAAAACCAAGGCATCACTGTATAACCTCCCTAGACTGAATCATGAAAATCTGATGTGAGGAAATTGAAACAACCATTCACAAATCTCCAAAAAATATAAAAGCCCAGAACCAGATGGCTTCACCAGTCAATTCTACCAAACATTCAAAGAAAATCTGGAACCTATCCTCAAACTCTTCCAAAAAATTGAAGAGCCAATACTTCCTAACACATTTTATGGGGTCAACATAACCTTAATACCAAAACCTGGCAAGGAGAAAACACAAAAAAGAAAACTACAGACCAATATCTCAAACAGATGAAAAAATCCTAAACACAATACTAACAAATCGAATACGACAATACATTTAAAGAAATAATACATCATGATCAAGTGGGGTTCATTCCAGGGGCACAAGGATGGTTCAGCATACACAAATTGATCAATGCAATACACATTAACAAAACAAAGGATAAAAATCATGTAATCTTACCGACAGATGCAGAAAAGCATTTAGTAAGATACAACATCCATTTATGATTAAAACACTCAATAAAACAAGTATAGGAGGAAAGTACCTCAACATAATAAAGGCCATATATGACAAACCCTCAGCCAATATCATACCTCAATGGTGAAAAACTGAAAGCTTTTCCTCTAAGGTCAGGAACAAGACAAGGATGCCCACTCATCACTCCTATTCAGCACAGTTCTGGAAGTCCCAGCCACAGCAATAAGGCAAGAGAAAGAAAAGGCATCCAAATTGGGAAGGAGGAAGTAAAAGTGTCACTTTTCACAGATGAAATGATTCTATATGTAGAAAACCCTAAAGACTCCACCAAAAATCTATTAGAAATGATAAACACAGTAAAGTTGCAGGATACAACATCAATGTACAAAATCCACTGCTTTCATATATACTAGCAATGAAACTGCAGAAAAAGAAATGGGGGGGGGGGATTCCTTTTGCAATTGCAACTTAGGTGGAATGGACAAATTCTGTGAGAGACACAAATTACCAAAGCTCATCCATGAATAAATACATAACCTGAATAGTCCTATATCCATAAAAGATATTGAATGTGTAGTTTAGAAAATTTTATTTTATGTTTTCAATTACAGTTGACATTCAGCATTAGTTTCAGTTTTACAGCCTAGCAGTTAGACATATAATTTTTTTAAAAAATATATCTTTATTGATTTCAGAGAGAGGGAGGGAGAGGGAGAGAGAGAGATAGAAACATCAATGATGAGAGAGTCATGTGCCCCGACCGGGAATCGAAACCTGATCGCCTGGATCCTAGGTTGATGCTCAACCACTGAGCCACGCCCGGCCAGGCTAGACATATAATTTATGAAATGATGCCCACCCCCAATAAGTCCAGTACCACCTGGTACCATGCATAGTTATTACAATTTTTAAAATTTATTATTTTTCTGGAGTCAGTTTTCATGATTCAATACATTAAGGAGGGATGGATAATCAGCACATTTTAAACACTTCCAATACAAATAAAAGACAGTTAAATAGGCACTCTACTGAATTTCTCCCAAATGACTTCAGAACTCATCCAAAACATGTAATCCTTTTTTTTTAAACTTTCAATATTATTTTTGTATTAGTTTCAGATGTACAGCACAGTGATTAGACAATCATATACTTTACAAAGTGGAGCTCCTGATATTTCCAGCTGGCACCAGACATAACGATATTTTACATTTTTGTGAATGTGTAGTTTTAAATATTTCCACTAAAAAACAAACTCCAGGGGTGCACTCTCTCCCGGGAACACACCTGCACCTCTCCCTTCCCCCTCTTCTTCCCCCATAGACATGCATCTCCTAAACTCTAAGGGCCCCACGAAACTTGCGACCAGGGGAGCAATGAGCAGCAGCAGCTCATCCCAGGCTAACCCCCTGAACTTGTCCCCAAGGCCCTCCTTTATCTGACTCGCCAGTGAGCTAAAAGTAGCCCTATCTTGGCTCACTTCTTTCCCATAACATTTCTAGAGCCAAAGCAGCCCCACCTAGGTTCTCTCCTGTTGCTTCTTCTGTCCTAGGCCCTTCTTTGTTTCACTGTTTCCAGCTTTAATAAACATACTCTCATAATAAAACAAAAAAACAACTCCAGTTCCTGATAGTGGATTTCACCAAATATTTAAGGAAACTATAATATAAATTCTAAGTAAAATCTTTCAAAAAATTGAAAAGCAGTATTTTCCAACTCATACCATGAGGCCAGAGTTATCCTGATACCAAAAGGAGGCAAAGATAACACAAGAGAGCCACAGACCAATATCCCTCATAATCGTAAAGACAAAACTAAGCAAAATTTTAATAAATCAAAATTAACAATACTACATTAAAAGGATACTACATCATAACAAAGTAGGCTTTGTTGCAAGAATACAAGGTTGGTTTTTCAAAATTAATCCATGTAATTCAACATATTAGTGACAACCATATTAACAAAGTAAAAAAAAAAGTGACTATATATGTTCTGAACAAGCTTTACATAAAACCAACATCCACTTTTGACTTAATAAATAAAACTCTCGGCAAACTAGGGTTAAAAAAAAATTCCTTCACACCAAAAAAGGGCATCTATAAAAAACCTACAGTTAACATAATACTTAATGGTGAGTGCTCACTTTGGCAGCACATATACTAAAATACTTAATGGTGAAAGACTGAATGCTTTGTCCCTAAGATCAGAAACAAGACAAAGATATCCATTCTCACCACTTTTATTCAGCATTGTACTGCTCAGTCTAGCCTCTACAATACGGTAAGCAAAATAAATAAAAGGCAACCAGGTTGTTTAGATGTGTAATGGTTGATATTTCCAGGAAACATGATTGCCTATGTGAAAAATCAATGCAATCTTTCAAAGAAAAAAGCTACTGGCTATAAGATCAATATTCAAATAACACTGTATTTCTTTATACTAGGAACATACAATCAAACATGCAAACTGGAATTAAAGTGAGATACTACTCTGTATTTGAAAGAATGACTAAAATTACTAGTCTCTATTTACCCTGACCATACCAAATATTGGTGATGACATGGATGAATGGCTATCTGCTATACTTATGGGGGAAATGTAAAATAATACAACTACTTGGAAAAGTTTCTTTAAAAGATACGCAGGAGTGACATCATAAAAAATGGTAGGGTAGGAACTCCAAAATTCCATCCTCCCATTGAAGCAGGGGTGGGGAACATCCAGCCATGGGCCATATAGGCCAGAGAAATCATCTGATCTGGCCCTGCTAAGGTGACCGCAGGCAGGACTTGAAATTCAGTAAATCTAGGAGCTTTTATCATAGCTAATTTTTAAGTTGAAAATTTTGTATGGCCTACGAGTGATGTTATAAATATCCAAATAGCCCTTGGCAGAAAAAAAGGTTCACTACTCCTGCATAAAAGCAACAATTAAGCTAGCAAAAACACTCACTCAACCTTTTCAGAACTCTGGAATCTAATAAAAATTTTTATAAGAACCTGGAATGTTTAATAAAGAAACAAGCTGCTAAATTTTGGTAACAGTACGTGGAATATGTCACAGAAGTTAGAGTAGGAAGCGCCAGGAATCCATACTTCCCTCCACCTAAACAGCTACTGAGCTGGCAGAAACTCTGTAGTAACTATTTTGGAACTCTAAAGTCTAGTTGATAAGTTTGCAGCAGAGCTTGAATAATAGGCTGGTAAATTTAGGTAAGTTCAGCCTTCTTCATGATAACAACTGCCATCTCCCACCCCCAACATGGGGTGGCAGCCCATGTTCCTGAAGGAGCTTACTAGAGCCAGGTGTATAATAAGGGCACTTTTATCCAAATATAGGGGTTTGGGGTTCTGATTACTGACCACTGATTTTGATTACTGAGGGGCTAAGAACAAAAGAAGTGGACATTGTTTAAACCTCCATGGGATGAAGTGGCTTCCTGGAAATTTAAAGAGACAGTATTTAGGGTTTTTGTTATTGTAGTTGGTTCCCCTCACTCACCTTTGGGAGCCAGACATTTAAGGAAATATTTGTCAGGTCATTGGCTGACAGAAGAGATAATAAAACAGAAATGTTAGTGGATACACACAACAAGAAATATACACTTTGTAGAAAGAGTATGAAAAAGCCACATATGAATAAATTCAGTCCTCAATCCTGAGGAATGAGAGAATGTGATTTCCAGAGTTACAACAACATAATACTCAAAAATGCAAGTTCTCAACAAAAAAATTATAAAACAAAAAGAAACAGGAAATATGTCCCATTGACAGAGGGGGAAAAACTGACAGAAACTATTCCTGAGGAAGCCCAGACATTGGACTTATTAGGCATGGGTATTAAGTAAATGTATTAAATATGTTTAATGAACTAAAGAAACCATAGACAAAGAACTAAAGTAAATTGGGACAACAATGTATAAATAAAATGAAAACATCAATAAAGAGATAGAAATTATAAAAAGGAATCAAACAGAAATTCTGAAACTAAACAGTACAGTAACTAAAATGGCAAATTCCCTAGAAGGATTTAACAGATTTGAGCAGACAGAAGAAAGAATCAGCAAATTTGGAGACAACTTATTCAGTGTGAGGAACAGAAAGAAAAAAAGCATGAAAAAAAAAAAAATTAATAGAGCCTCAGAGATCTGTGGGACACCATGAAATCATACCAACATATGCATTATAGGAATTCCTGGAAAGAGGATTATAGGAAAGAGAGTAAGGAGCAGAAAAATATCAAAGAAATGGCCCAAAATCCCCAAGTTTGAGTAAGAGATGAATATATGTGTCCAAGAAGCTCAACAGACTCCAAGCAGAATACACTCAAACAAAGTGAACCCAACACTCATTATAGTCAAATTGTGGGAAGACAAAATGCTGAAAGTAGCATGAGAGAAGTGACTCCTCATGTACAAGACAGCCTCAATAAGATTAACATCTGATTTCTCTCTAGAAACTATGGAGGCCAGAGAGCAATGGGACAACATATTTAAAGTCTTAAAAAATTTTGTCAACCAAGAATTCTATATCTGGTAAACCTGACCTTTAAGAATGAAGGAGAAATTAAGACATTTCCAGATAAACAAAAACTGAAACAGTTCATCACCAGTAGACCTGCTTTACAGAAATACAGAAGGCCTTCAGAGTGAAATGAAAGGACACTAGATGGTAATTCAAAGCCATAAGTAAAAATAAGGAACACAGTGTCTTAGTCAACTTGGATGTCATAACAAAATACCATAGGCTGAGCGGCTTAAACAACATTTCTCACTTCTGGAGGCTGGGAAGTCCAAGATCAAGGTGCCAGCAGATTTGGTGAGGGCCTGCTTCCCAGCTCACAGACAGCTGCTTTCTCATTGTGTCCTCAAATAGCATAAAGATAAAAAGAGATCTCTCTTGCATCCCTTCTTATAAGGGCATTAATCTCATCAAAAGGTCTCTCCCCTCAAGATCTAATCATTTCCCAAAGCTTCCACCTCCAAATATTGTCACATTGGGGGTCAGGGCCTCAACACATGAATTTTGGGGGACGCAATTCAGTGCATGGCAAATAGTAAAGGTAATCACATTGGCAAGTATAAAAGCCAGTATTATTGCATTTTGTATAGTTTGTAACTCCTCTTTTTCCTATATTATTTAATAGGCAAATGTACAAAACAATCATTAAAAATCTATGGTAATGGGCTCACGATATATAAAGATACAATCTGTGACAATAATAATATAAAGAAGGAACAGAGATGTACAGGAGCAGTATTTGTATACTATTGAGAATTACTGATATTATTCAAACTAGGGTGTTTTAACCTTGGTTGTTATAAGATGTTAACTGTAATCCCCAAGGTAACCACTAACAAATGTCTTAAAAAAAAAAAAAAAAAAAAGGAACCAAGAAGGTATATATTTAAAAACAAACAAATAAGTAGCCCTGGTTGGTGTGGCTCAGTTAGGTGGGTGTCATCCCATGCACCAAAAGGTGGTTGGTTCGATTACCAGTCAGGGCACATGCCTGGGTTGCAGGCTTGACACCTGATAGGTGGCATGCCGGAAGCAGCCAATCGATGTTCTGCTCTCACATAGATGTTTCTCTTTCTCTCTCCCACTCCCTTACTCTCTCTCAAAAGCAAACAGTAATGGAGGAACTGAGGAACAAAAACATATTAGACATACAGAAAACAAACAAATGGTAGAAGTAAATCCAAAAGAGAGCTGGGGTGGTTGAACTAATATTAGACAAAATAGACTATAGCTTTAGAATTCTTACAAGAGTGAAAGGAGACTTGACTTGGGGTGGTGAATGCACAATACAATATACAGATGATGTATTATAGAATTGTATCCTTGAAACCTATATAATTTTATCAACCAATGTCACTCAATAAATTAAATTAAAAACTGTTGTAAGAGTCAAAGACAGATACATATTGGTTTTTAAAAGTTCAACACATTGGCCCCTGGTCAGTGTGGCTCAGTTGGTTAGAGTGTCATCCCAAAGGATTATGGGGGGTTTGATTCCTGGTTGGGCATATAGCCAAGCTGCAGATTTGATCTCCAGTTGGGGTGTGTACGAAAGGCACAAATAAATGTTTCTCTCTCACATCGATGTTTCTTTCTCTCGCTCCCTCTCCCTCTCTCTCTCTCTCTCTGAATCAATGAAAAACATAACCTCAGGTGAGGATTAAAAAAAAAAAGAAGTTCAACCCATCAAGGAGCTATAACAATTATAAACATATACACACCAAACAACAAAGCCCCAAAATATATGAACCAAAAATTGACAGAAGTGAAGGGAGTAATAGTTATACAGGGTGAGGCAAAAGTAGGATTACAGTTGAGAATATGCAAAACAGAGTTTCTTCTTTTTTTTAATCCTCACCTGAGGATATTTTTTCCATTGCTTTTTCATACAGAGTAGAAGGGGGAGAGAGAGAGAAAGAAACATCGATGAGAGAGACACATATTGATTGGTTGGCTCCTGCATGCACTCCGGCTAGGGCCAGGGATGAAGCCTGCAACCAAGGTATGTGTCCTTGGCCAGAATCAAACTCAGGACCCTTCAGTCCATGGTCCGACGCTCTAACCACTGAGCCAAACCGGCTAGGGCAAGTTTATTTTTGTATTATTATTTATTAATTATTGTATTATTTTTGATAGAAACAACTGTAAACCTACTTTTGCCCCACCCTATACAATAATAGTTGGAAACTTCAATTCTCCACTTTCATAATGAACTAGACAGAAATTCAGTACAGAGATACAGGACTTGACCACTATAAGCTAACCAGACCTAACAAAATCTATAGAACATTTAACCCAACAATAGCAGAATAAACATTCTCCTCAAGGGCACATGGAACATTCTCAAGGTTAGACCATTTGTTAAGCCACAAAACAAGTCCCAATAAATTTGAACAAACTGAAAACATACAAAGAATCTTCTCTGAGCCCTGGCTGGTTTAGCTCAGTGATCAGAACATCAGCCCATGACTGAAGGGTCCTGGGTTCAATTCTGGCCAAGTGCACATACCTGGGTTGCAGGCTCATCCCTGTAGGGGTGTGTGGGAGGCAACCAATGGATGTATCTCTCTCACATCAATGTTTCTCTCCCTCTCCCACTGTCTCTGAAAAGCAATGGAAAAAATGTCTTTGGGTGAGGTGAAAAAAAAAAAAAAGAATCTTCTCTTTTTGGAATGAAGCTAGAAATCAGTAACAGCCCTAGCTGGTGCAGCTTAGTGGTTAGAACATGAACCTCGGACTGAAGAGTCTCAGGTTGAATTCCCAGTCAAGGGCACATACCTCAGTTTCAGGCATTTGATTGCTGGGCCCAGTGAGGGCTCATGCGGGAGGCAACCAATCGATGTGTGTGTGTCTCTCTCGCACTGATGTTTCTCTCTCTGTGTCTCTTGCCATCCCCTCCACTCTCTTAATAAAATAAAATAATAAAATAAAATAATAAATAAATAAATACATCAACACATCAATAAATCAATGGAAAAAATATCCTTGGGTGAGGATTAACCCAAAAAAAAAAAAAAAAGAAAGAAAGAAAGAAAGAAAGGAGAAATCAGTAACAAAGCAAAGTGGAAAATTTCAAACACTTGGAAATTAAAGAACACACTCTTAAAAAACCAATGACAGCAAAAGCATGAGCATAAAGGGGGAAAAAAAAATGAACCTCATCAACCTTAAAATCTTGTGAAAAGATTTTCTACGGGTTAGCAGAAAACACTTGCAAATCATATATCTGATAAAGCCTATCCAGAATATGTAAAGAATTCTTACAACTGAACAACAAAAAGGCATGCAACTCAAGTAAAAATTGGGCAAAATATCTGAAGTTATTTCTCCAAAAATATACACATGGAAACAAGCACGTGAAAAGATTTTTAACATCACAAGCCATTAGGGAAAAGCCAATACAAACCACAGTGAGATACTAGGATGAATACAGTTCTGTTTTTGTTTTTTAAAGGGAAGATAAATGGTGGCAAGGAAGTGGAGAAATTGGAATCCTCCTGCATTGCTGGTAGGATGTAAAAACAGGCAGCCACTGTGGAAAATTGTCTGGTGGTTCCTCAAAAAGTTAAACATAGACTCACTACTTTCACTTCTACACATACACCAGAAAGATCTGAAAATAGGTACTCAAACAAATATTTGTAGAGTAACTCCTCATTTAACATCAATAGGTTCTGCAGCTAAGCAAAATGACATACAGTATAACAAAACCAATTTTACAATAGCTAATTGATATACAGAAGAGTTAGGCTCCCACAGCATATCACCAACGTATAACAAAACAACTCTGAACAAAATGATGTTATCGGAGAATCTGCTGTACATCAATTTCACAGCACTATTCACACAACAGGCAAAAGGTGGGAACAACCCAAATGTCCATCAACAAAATAATGGATAAACAAAATGTGACAGATCTATATAATGGAATATTACTCAGCCATAAACAGGAATGAAGTCCTGACAGATACCACGGTGTAAGTGAACCTTGAAAACATGATTCTAAGTGAAAGAAGTCAGACCCCAAGAGGCTAGTGAGAACAGACACCGATTACTTAATGATTACCAGGTTTTCCTTTGTGGTGATGAAAATATTTTGATAAAGGTGTTGGTAGCATACAATGGTTAGTTTTATGTTATGTGTATTTCACCTCAATAAAATATATTTTTAAAGCCAATAGCATCCTTAAATGCAAAAAAAATTTTGCCAGTTAGAAAATACAATGCAAATCCACAGTGCCTTCACAAAGCAACAAAAAGCAAACTAGTTAGGAAAATTTAGGTGTAATCTATAGAACCTATTGCAATGTTCGTTACTGAGAGAAACAGAAGTTAAAAACAAAAACAACCTGATTATCAAAGATGGGAGCGTACTGAGTGGAAGCTATACTGACACTCTCCCAGGACCGAACTGGAATTACAACTAAAATATAGAAAAAACCATCCTGAATAATCAACTGCAACTGAAGACTAGCTGGACAGCACCCTCATAATGAAGAATGAAAAGTGAAGACCGCATAGAGACTGGTAGGAAGTGCGGAGGTGCGAGAAGGCTGGCTAGGCTCCCACAGGCAGCAGCTGAAGGTCCGGAGAGATATCTCAGCTGTGGGGAGTTCCCCCTGAGGACTCTGGAGTCTAAACCCCAGGCTGGGCTTCCCAGCCAAGAGCACCAGAACTGAGAAAGGTGCCCACATAATATCTAGTTGCGAAAAGCAGCCAGGTTTCTCTCTACCAGGGAGAGATGGCTGGAAATGCAGGCACCCTCTTAAAGAGCCAATGCACAAAGTTTCGTGTGCAGCCACTCACCTTGGGCTCCAGCAGAGGGAAGGCAGAGTGGACTGGAGCTGTGTGAGGAGAATCTATGGTTGTGGGCTCTAGAGAGAGAGCTCAGAAGGCTCCCGTCTGGATGCCTGTGCTGAGTCATTACCCCACACTGCAGAGGATATCTTTCTCAAGCAGACACTTACTTTCCAAGCAGCTTTTGCCGGGGGGTGGGGGGGTGGGGTGGGGGGGGGGAGGGGAAGCAATTGCCTCATCCTGCTGGAAAACCTCTCATTCTACAGCCTGAGGCTTCTTAAGAGACTGATAACAATCAGCAACCCCACCCTGTGGAGTTTCTACAGCCTGAGGCTCATTAAGAGAATCAGATTAATCAGCCTGGAGGCAGAGGCAAACCTCAGAGTGCTTTGAGTCTTTGCCTGATCTGCTTCTGGATCCCGACCTTGGAAAAGCAGGCTTTGGTGTGCACCTTGGTCCTGTCCAAACACACTCAGCCCCAGCGGAGGGGACCCCAAGCCATGGGTTGTTGATAGCTCCAAACAGGGTAATCAAGGACAGTCACAAACAGTGTCTGACATTGGCCTGTACCGGAAACCCTCCAAAAAGACCGAGAGTCCTAGCAGATCTACCTAATACATAGAAACAAATCAAAACAGGCAGCCAAATGGGAAGACAAAACAACAAGCCTCAATGAAAGAACAAGAGAAGTCTCCAGATGAAGAGCTAAGTGAAATGGAGATTAGCAATCCATCAGATATAGAGTTCAGAATACTGATTGTAAGAATGCTCAACAGCATGAAAAAAGATATAGAGACTATGAAAAATGACACAGTAGAAATAGAGAATACACTGGAAGGAATAAACAGCATATTAGAGGAAGCTGAGGATCAGATCAGCAAATTAGAAGACAAGATAGGAAAAAAATCACTCAGAGATCCCAAAAGAAAAAACAATGAAAAAACAGGACAAAGGAGCTGTGGGATAACATGAAACATAACAATATTCACATCATAAGAATGCCAGAAGGGGAAGAGAATAAGCAAGGGATAGAGAATTTAGAGAATTTGTTTGAAGAAATAATGGCAGAAAACTTCCCTAACTGGTGAAGGAAAAAGTCACAAAAGTTCAGGAGGCACAGACAGTCCCAAGCATGAAGAATCCAAAGAGGCCCACACCCAGGCACATCATAATTAAAATGCTAAAAATTCAAGACAAAAGAATCTTAAAGGCACAAGAGAAAAGCAATCTGTTACCTACAAAGGAGCTCCCATAAGGCTGTCAGCTGACTTCTCCTCAGAAACTCTACAGGCCAGAAGGGAATGGAGTGAAGTATTCAAGGTAATGCAAAACAAGGATCTGAAACCAAGACTACTCTATACAGCAAGGCTATGATTCAAAATAGATAAAGAGCTTCCCAGACAAAAAAAGGCTAAAGGAGTTTATCATTACCAAACCAGCATTGCAGGAAATGTTAAAGGGGCTACTGTAATTATAAGTAGAAATATATATATATATATATATATATATATATATATATATATATATATATATATATATATATATATATATAAACATAGGCATAAACAATTAAAATGGCAACAGGTAAGTACCTATCAATAATAACCTTAAATGTAAGTGGCCTAAATGCTTCAATAAGAAAATATGGCCCAAATATATGCTGTCCACAGATGACCCACCTCAGAACAAGACTCACACAGGATGAGAGTGAAGGGATGGAAAAAATTTTTCCTGCATAGAAATGAAAAAAAGACTGGGGTAGCAATACTCATATCTGACAAAATAGACCTCAAAAAAAATGAAGACCATGAGACAAGAAAGGTCACTACATAATACTAAAGAGATCGATCTAACAAGAGGATATAACCCTAATAATATATATGCACCCAATATAGGAGCACCTAAATTTATTAAAAAAAAACTTCTGGAGGACTTTAAGGGACAGATCGACAGCAATACAATCATACTAGGGGATTTTAACACCCAACTGACTTCACTGGATAGGTCTTCCAGACAAAAGATCAACAAGGAAACAGTGACCCTAATGACACACTAGATCAGATGGATTTAATTGACATTTACAGAACATTCTACCCCAGAGCTACAAAATATAAATTCTTCTCAAGTGCACATGGGACATTCTCAAAGACAGACCAGAGGTTAGGATGCAAAACAAGTCTTACAAGTTCAAGAAGACCAAAATCATATCAAGCATCTTCTTAGACCACAATGGCATGAAATTAGACATCAACTACAATAAAAACACTAAAAAACATTCAAACACATGGAGGCTAAATAGCATGTTTTTAAACAATGAATGGGTTACCAAAGAATCAAGGAATAAATGAAAAACTTCCTGGAAACAAATGAAAATGAACACACAACAACCCCAAATCTATGGGACACAATAAAAGCAGTCCTGAGAAGGAAGTTCATAGCACTACAGGCCTACCCCCCAAAACAAGAAAAACTTCTATAAACTCTCTAACCCTGCACCTTAAGACTTAGAAAGAGAACAACAAGAAAAGCCCAAAGTATAAGGAAGGAAATAATAAAGATCAGAGCAGAAATAAATAACACAGAGACTAAAAAAACAATACAAAAACAAAACAATGAAGCCAAGAGCTGGTTTTTTGAAAAGATAAACAGGATTGGTGAACCTTTAGCCAGACTCATCAAGAAACAGAGAGAGGATCCAAATAAACAAAATCAGAAACTAAAGAGGTGAAGTAAAAACTGACCCAACAGAAATACAAAGGATTGTAAAAAAATATTATGAACTATACACCACCAAGGTGGACAACCTGGATGAAATGGACAAATTCCTAGAAAAATACAACCTGCAAAAATTCAATCAGGAAGAGTCAGAAAACCTGAATAGGCTGATAACTGCTGTATCTAAAGGCTTAACCGCTCACAGGAAAGAGAGAGGTAATGAAGTTGAAGCAGTAATCAAAAAACTCCCAGCAGGGGGCAGAAACAAGATGGCGGCGTAGGTAACAGCTGCACCCGCCGCCTCCTGCAACCACATCAAAATTACAACTAAAATACAGAACCACCATCACTTAGAGCCTCCTGAAATCCGGCTGAACAGAAGCCCTGCAACCAGGGACCTGAAAAGCACCGAGATGGTAGGAGGGGCAGAGACGCGGGTGAATCGCGGAGACTCGGCCGCGGGCCCACACCCGGTGCTGCGGTTTAAACCCAAGAGGGACATCTCGGCAGCCTCGGTTTCCCGGAGGAGCGAGGGTCCCAGCCCCACAGCAGGCCCCCAGCCCAGGGCTCCAGGGCCGGGAAGAGAAGTCCCCACAACTTCAGGCTGTGAAAACCAGCGGGGACTGTCCTGAGGGTCACAGAGGCTGCGGGAGCCCCAGAAGCTCCTCTTAAAGGGCCGGGGCATGGACTAGGACGTGCTCCCTCTGAGCCCAGCGCCAGGCAGCAGCTTGAAAGGACCTGGGACACTTGGGGAGGAACTAACCTGCCTGGAATCGGGGTGAGAGCTGGAAGGGCAGCTTCCTCCCAGGCAGAAGAGCTGGCGGAGGCCATGGCTCCTTTGGCAAGTCCTCCCTGCACACAGCAGGCAGGCTGGCGCCATATTTGAATCTCCAGCACCTGACTCAGGCCTCTGGCCCCGCCCTGTGGTTCCCGGAGCCCCGCCCCTCCAGGGGCTTTTCTGTGCAAGTGGCCTCTCGAGCCTCATGCTTAGGACTTTCCTAAAATCTCTCAAACAAGCAGCAGCGTGCCCCATACAGCTTGATAAGGGGCCCCAGGCCTGGCACTAGTGGCAGCCTGCATTAGTTCATGGCTTGGCTTCTCCTGGACACCTCCAAGCACAGCACAAGTAGCAGCCAACTATGGTTTGCTTTGTAGCTCATGCTGGGTGGCCCTGGGCAAGGCACTGGCAGAGGCTGACTTTGCACCTCCAGGGAGGCCCCACAGACAGTGCACCTGGTGGTCAGATTCAACCACGCTGGATTACAACCCTACCACATCCACGAGTGACACTCAAGGGGCGCACTTGGTGAACACCAAAGCCTCATTGAAGTAAATCCTGATCCACAGGGGTGTCTCCAGCACAGCAGCTCTTTGACTCTAGTTGCAGCTGGTCCTCACAGCTGATTGGCCAGGGGGTCAATTCCTCCTAGTGATGCCAACAGCAACCAAGGCTCAACTACAACAGGACAGTGCACCTAGCCCACACAGGGGAGCACCTAGGAGGCCCAGCTCAGGTGACTGGGGAGACTGAGCCACTGGACCCTACAGGATACCGACTACACAAAGCCACTCTACAAATTCCAGGAGACATAGCAGCTCTACCTAATACATAGAAACAAACACCTGGAAGCAGCCAAAATGTAGAATCAAAGAAACATGTCACAAAGGAAAGAACAGAAGAAATCTCTAGAAGAGGAACTAAATGAAATAGAGCCAAGCAAGCTAACAGATACAGAGTTCAGAATTTTGTTTATAAGGATGTTTAAGCATACTATCAGGGAAATAACTGAGAAAATCGATAACATAATAAAGTACCAATTTGAAATGAAGGTTACATGAACTGAAATGAAGAATAATTTACAGGGAATCAACAGTAGAGTAGAAGATGCTGAGAATCAAACCAGCAATTTGGAACATGAGGAAACAAAAAACACCCAACCAGAAAAGCAAAAAGAAAAAAGAATCCAGAAATATGAAAATAGTATAAGGAGCCTCTGCGACAACGTCAAGAGGCCCAACATTCATATTATTGGGGCGCCAGAAGGGGAAGAAACAGACCAAGAAATTGAAAACCTATTTGAAAAAATAATTACAGAAAACTTCCCCTACCTGGGGAAAGAAATAGACTTACAAGTCCAGGAAGCACAGAGGGTCCCAAACAAGAGGAACCCAAAGAGGCCCACAGCAAGGCAGACACATCATAATTAAAATGCCAAAGGTTAAAGAGAAAGAGAGAATCTTAAAAGCAGCAAGAGAAAAGCAGTTACCTACAAGGGAGCACCCATACAACTGTCAGCTGATTTCTCAACAGAAACTTTGCAGGCCAGAAGGGAGTGGCAAGAAATACTCAAAGTGATGAAAAACATGGAACTACAACCAAGATTGCTCTAACCAGCAAAGCTACCATTTAGAATTGAAGGTCAGATAAAGAGCTTCACAGATAAGAAAAAGCTAAAGTAGTTCATCACCACCAGACCAGCACTACAGGAAATGGTGAAGGGTCTTCTTTAAGAAGAAGCTAATGAAAAAAAGAATCTGATGAACTAAATAGATCCAGAGACATTGACGCAGGCTACAGACAATCTTATTTCAGAGGAAAGAGGGAAGGCAGGTGGAGGGTGGGAAGAGATTAACCAAAGAAGTTATATGCATATATGCATAAATGATGGACACAGTCAACAATGGGGTGAAGGCCTGGGGAGGGGGTGGGAACGAAGTGGAGGGGGTCAATTGGGGGGGGGGATGGGACACCTGTAATACTCTGAACAATAAAGATAAATTTAAAAAACAAACAACCAACCAAAAAGCAAAACTCCCAGCAAACAAAAGCCCTGGTTCAGACAGCTTCACAGGGGAGTTCTACCAAACATTCAAAGAAGAACTAACACCTGTCCTCTTCAAACTATTCCAAAAAATCCAAGAGGAAGGAACACTTCCACGCTCTTTTTATGAGGCCAGCATTAGCCTAAGTTGAAAACCAGATAAAGACACTACAAAGAAAGAGAATTACAGGCCAATATCCCTGATGAACATAGATGTTAAAAATCCTCAACAAAATATTAGCAAATTGGATCCAGCAATATGTTAAAAAGATCACACACCATGACCAAGTGGGATTTATTCCAGGGATGCAAGGCCAGCACAATATTCACAAATCAACAAATGTGATATATTACATAAACAAACTGAAAGACAAAAATCACATGATCATATCAATAGACACAGAAAAAGAATCTGACAAAATCCAACACCTGTCTTTGATAAAAACTATCAGCAAAGTGGGGATAGAGGGATCATACCTCAACATAATAAAGGCAATATATGACAGACAAACCTACAGCCAACATCATACTCAATGGGCAAAAACTAAAAGCATTTCCCCTAAGAACAGGAACAAGACAGGGGTGTCCACTTTCACCACTCTTATTCAACATAGTACTGGAAGTCCCAGCCACAGCAATCAGACAAGAAGAAAACATCAAAGGCATCCAAATTGGAAGGGAGGAAATAAAACTGTCACTATTTGCAGATGACATGATATTGCACATAGAAAACCCTAATGACTCCACCAAAAAACTACTAGATCTAATACATGAATTTGGCAAAGTAGCAGAATACAAAATTAACACCAAAAATTGATGGCATTTTTATACACCAATAATGTACTCTCAGAAAGAGAAACTAAAAAGAATATCCCATTTACTGTTGCAACAAAAAAATTAAAATACTTAGGAATAAACTTAACCAAGAAGGTAAAAGACCTGCACCCAGAAAAATACAGGACTTTGCAAAAAGAGATAGAGGAAGATAGAAACAAGTAGAAGAATAAACCATATTCATGGATTGGAAGAATTAACATTAAAATGTCCATACTACCCAAAGCAATCTATAAATTCAATGCAATCCCTATTAAAATACCAACAGCACATTTCACAGATCTAGAACAAACACTTCAAAAATTTATATGGCCCGGCCGGGCGTGGCTCAGCGGTTGAGCATTGACCTAGGATCCAGGCAATCGGTTCGATTCCTAGTCAGGGCACATGCCCGGGTTGTGGGCTCGATCAATGACTCTCTCATCATTGATGTTTCTATCTCTCTCTCTGCCTCTCCTTTCCCCTCTCTGAAATCAATAAAGATATATTTTAAAAACAAAACAAAACAAAAAAAAACACACAAAAATTTATATGGCCCGGCCGGGCATGGCTCAGCAGTTGAGCGTCGACCTAGGATCCAGGCAATCAGGGTTGGATTCCCAGTCAGGGCACATGCCCAGGTTGCGGGCTCGATCCCAAGTGGGGGGCGTGCAGGAGACAGCCGATCAATGACTCTCTCATCACTGATGTTTCTATCTCTCTCTCTCTCCCTCTCCTTTCCTCTCTCTGAAATCAATAAAGATATATTTAAGTAAATAAATAAATAAATATTTATTTATTTATTTATTTATTTATATGGAACCAAAAAAGACCCCGAATAGCCACGGAAATCTTGAGAAAGAAGAACAAAGCTGAAGGGATCACAATACCAGATATCAAAGCCACTGTAATAAAAACAGCCTGGTACTGGCACAAGAACAGACATAGATCAGTGGAACAGAGCAGAGAACCCAAAAGTCTACCCAGCCATTACACTCAATTAATATTTGATAAAGGAGACAAGAACATACAACAGAGTACAGTCTGTTCAATAAATGGTGTTTGGAAAACTGGACAGGTACATGCAAAATAATGAAACTAGATCAACTTACACCATACACAAAAATAAACTTAAAATGGATAAAAGACTTAAATGTAAGACGTTGAAACTGTAAAAATCCTAGAAGAAAATGTAGGCAGCAAAATCTCAGACATCTCTCATAGCAATATGTTTACCGATACATCTCCTAGGGCAAGAGAAACAAAGAAGTTAAACAAATGGGACTACAGTGGTACCTCGGTTTTTGAACATCTCCGTTGATGAACACTGTAAACCCAGAAGTTAACGCTTCAGTTTTCAAACACGCCTTGAAAGTCAAACATGCCACACAGATTCCGCTGAGGGCAAGATCCTGAGGCCTACCTGTCGGCTGCCGATTCCTTGGTTTTCGGACGTTTCAAAACTCAAATGGTCTTCCGGAAAGGATTACATTAGGAAACCAAGGTACCACTGTACATCAAAATAAAAAGCTCTGCCCAGCAAAGAAACCATCAACAAAACAAAAAGGGAGCCCACTGTATGGGAGAACATATTTGCCAATGACACATCTGATAAAGGGTTAATATCCAAAATACATAAGGAACTCATACAACTTAACAAAAGGAAGACAAACAATCCAATTAAAAAACGGGCAAAGGACCTAAATGGACACTTCTCCAAGAGGGCATACAGATGGCCAAGAGACATATGTAAAAATGCTCAAGGTCACTATCAGAGAAATGCAAATTAAAACCGCAATGAAGTATCACTTCACACCTGTCAGAATGGCTCCATCAACAAATCAACAAACCACAAATGCTGGCGAGGGTGTGGAGAAAAGGGAACCCTAGTGCACTGCTGGTGGGAATGTAGACTGGTGCAGCCACTGTGGAAAACAGTACGGAGTTTCTTCAAAAGATTAAAAATTGACCTCCCATTTGACGCAGTGATCCACTCTATAAATATATCCTAAGAAACCCAAAACACTAATCAGAAAGAATATATCCACTCCTATGTTCATAGCAGTGCAATTTACACTAACCACCATCTAGAAACAGCCCACGTGCCCATCAGCAGATGAGTGGATAAAAACCTGTGGGACATTCACACCATGAAATACTATGCAGCTGTAAAGAAGAAGGATCTCCTACCCTTTGGGACAGCATGGAGGGACCTGGAGAAAATTATGCTAAGTGAAATAAGCCAGTCAGAGAAAGACAAGCCTCACATGATCTCACTTACACGTGGAACTAATGAACAAAATAAACTGATGAACAAAATAGATCCGGAGACACAGAAGCACGGAACAGACTGAGGGATCTCAGAGGGAAGGCGGGGGTGCGGGAGTGGATGGGCAGAGATTAATCAAAGAACTTAAATGCATATATGCATAACCTATGGATACAGACATTGGTATGGGGAAGGTCTGGGGGTGGGGTGGATGCGGGGTAAAGGGGATCAATGGCGGGAAAAAGGGAACATCTGTAATTTCAACAATAAAGATGAATTTTTTAAAAATGCGACCTACTTTGTTCCTGGGATGGAAGCCTCCACTAGGGTGACGGTGTCGGTGCCCCTACTTAATCCATAAACGCAACGCCATTCTGAGCCAAGTTCACAAACCGAGAGCTGGACAAAGTAACTGAAGCTCGTTTTGCAAAATAATTATGATAATCTTCAAACTTCTGAGAATGCCGAGCACCAAGCAGGGCCTCTCCTCTCCGGATACCACACTCCGTCAGGGCTGCAGCAACGGTGGCCACGCAGAAGGGCGGGAGCTGGACCCCCGGACACAACGGTGCGAGCCGCTCGCTCCCACAGCTGCAGCGCCGCGTCAGGCCGCCGGGGGGCAGTGGCATCCCGTGCTCCGTAGGCCCGACCCGGGGCCCGGGAGCGGTCCAGCGAGCGCTGCGAGGGGGCCCGCGATCCCCAGTCGCCCCACAGCCCCCGGGCTCTCAGGCCGACGCCGACACCCCGAGACCCCGGAGCCGCCTGACAGAGCATCCGCCCGGGGCCCGCGAGGACAGCCCAGGCCGGGCCTCCAGCGTGGCCCCCTCGCCTCCAGGACCACGCACCGCTGAGCGCCCCTCGACCACGCCCAGCGCGAGCACGCCCCGCTGGCCACGCCCCGCAGCCACGTCCCGCAATCCCCGCAGCCCGGGCCCCCGCACTGAGACCCTCACCTGCCAGCCCTCCGCGGCCGGGTCCCCGTAATAGCCCCGCCCTCTAGGCCCGCCCCGCCCCTCTAGGCCCCGCCCCTCCAGGCCCCGCCCCCAGGCCCCGCCCCCTTGCAAGGAGGCCCAGCCGGGCAGGTTCCGCGGCCGCCAGTTTCGCCCAGGTGCAGAGGCCGCGGATGGAGCCGGAGGTGCGAGCGCTGCGCGCGGCTGGAGGCTTCGGCGGGACCCGGCGCCTGCTGGCCGCAGCTTCGTGGCTGCCGTGTGTGGCGCTGGGGCTGGCGCTGGGCTCGGAGCCACTGCTCACCGCGCTGCCCGCACACCACTGCCAACCCGACCCTGCTCTGCTGCCCCCAGAGTTGCGCGCCCTGAGCGGGCCCGCGCTGCTGGACGCCAGCGTGCCGCGCCTGGGCCCCGCGCGTGACCGGAGCCCCTGCCTGCTCCTGCGCTACCCGGAGCCCACGCCCCGCGCCCACCCCAACGGCACGCGGTCCTGCACGCGCGGCTGGCACTACGCGCTGCCCGCCGCCGGCCTGATGCGCAGCCCGGTCACCCAGGTGCGGGAGAAGACTGGGGTCTTCTGCACCCTTCCCCCCCACCTCCGCTCCGGTCTTTCATACCCCCCTTGTTCTGTATCCCATTCCTCTGTCCCCCTGTCCATCTTCCCCCATTTCTCCTTTCCCCTTCCTCTGTCCCCCTTCCTGTGTCTCCTTTCCTGTTTCCCCTCCTTTCTCCCCCTTTTTCCATCTCTGACCCCCCCTCTGTTACTCCTCTTTCTCCCCCCTCCTCTGTTCTCCTTTCTCCCCCTTCCTCTGTCCCCCTTCTCTGTTCCCCCTTCTTTCTCCCACTTTCCTCTGCCCCCCTTCCTCTGCTCTCCCTTTTCTCTGTCTCCCCCCCACCCCCATCCCCTTGCCCTTCTGCCCTTGGTCTACAGAGGCTCTCATTTGGGGACGCTGCCCCTTCCTCTCTGATGGTGCAGCTGATGCCCAAGTCAACAGGTTGCCAGGTCTGGTGGCAGAGTCTGAGGCCCGAGGGCTGCCAAGGTGGGCAGGCAGCCTGGGGGAGGAGGAGGAGGAGTTAAGTTGAAGGTATGACCAGGTAGGCACAAGGAGTTCACTTCAGTGCCTCGAACATTTTGAGCAACCTGTAGCTTTGGGCTATGTCGAGACTGGGTTTCCACATCAGAAGGCTTTGAATCAAGGGAGCAATTTAGTCAGTTCAGTTTGGGAAAGACAGACCTCTCACCTGTGAGGTGTGTGCAGGTTGGACTAGAGCAGGGGCACCGAAGGGGGCAACTCAGGGGTCTGGGTGGAAGAAATGAGGAGGTGGCAGCTGGTACCTTCTGTCCCACCCTCAGGCTAGGGCCTGCCCATCCCTGCTTCCCTTTGGCAGCCTCAGTCCCACAGCTGCACCTCCACCCCTGGGAGGGTCGCCCCAGTGTGGAAACTGGGACGAGGTTGCCACATCCCTGCCAGGCCTGCCTTTAGCCCTCCAACCCCAGGGCTTCTCTTCACCCACTCATTCTGTTCCACCTCACACCTGCCCTCCCGCTGGTGTACCGATCGATTAGCTCCCCACCAGCTTTCACAAGTGGTTAGATTTTAAAATAAAAACTCTGACATACTGTGACCCCAAACAGTATGTTAAGCTTGTAAAAAAGGCACAGGACCTTGGAACTGGAGGTAGGGAGGTGCAAAACTGAGGTCAAGGGCCCTTGACCAGGAAAAGCAGGTGAACACAGCCCTGCAGGCTGTTCCAGGAGTTGCTCTTGAGGTGAGCAGGGCAGGGGAGAAGTGAGGGTGAGGCCTGGGGCCCTGGGCACAGCAGGTAGAAACTAAGGTCAACCAAGGTCCAGGCTCTGGGGGAGAGAGAGCTGGAAAGAGGTGGATGAAACTCCAGAGAAAACAGAAACCAGACTTGGGACTCCAAGTGGGTACTCTGGGAATCCCAGGTCATTACCCCCTGGAGGCTCAGACCAGGAATTTTTCCAATTCCATGTGAAGCCCACCAGGGTGAGGAGACCACACTGTGTGACTTTGAACAGGTCCCTTGCCCTCTCTGTGCCTCAGTTTCTCCTTCTATCTAGGGAGGATTGGAGCAGGATGTCTAAGGCCCCCTTCCAGCCTGACATTCTGGGGACTCTAGCAAGGTGGAGGGTCATGGATGGCTGACAGGTGATGGGTGTCCCCTGCAGTGGAACCTCGTGTGTGAGAACGGCTGGAAGGTGCCATTGGAGCAGACGAGCCACCTCCTGGGCTGGCTGTTGGGCTGTGTCATCCTGGGCATGGGCTGTGACCGGTGAGGTGCTGCCCCATCCCCTTGAGCCCCTGAGGGTCCAGTTAAACCCCTAAGCTGTCCTGACCTGCATCCGTGTGTGTCCCCAACTGCCCACCAGGTTTGGCCGCCGGGTTGTGTTTGTGGCCTCCTTGGTGTTGGCCACAGGCCTAGGGGCTGGTGAGGCTTTGGCTGCCAGCTTTCCTGCCCTGCTGGCCCTGCGGCTGCTGCACGGGGGGTCCTTGGCAGGGGCCTCTCTAGCCCTCTACGTGACTCGTGAGTACCATAGGAGACTGGAGAGGGGCGCCTGCTCAGGCTAGGCCTCCAACACCACTGGAGGGGGTCTTCAGTGGCATGGGAGGACTCTCTGTACTCCTGCTGAGGGTTCTTGAGAAGATGGGAGGGCACTGTTTGCTGTGTGAGCTCCACTGTTTGTGGGCTGGTTCAGGTGCTGGAGTGGGCAATGAGTTGGCCTCAGATGTCCAGCTGCTGGACAGGTTAGCAGTTGGTCCCCATAGCCCTGGACAGAGCAGCTCTCTCTAGAGGACTCGACCTCAAGCTGTCTGTGTCTGCTCAGGCCTGGAGCTGTGTGATCCCCCACACCGCCTGGCGTTCTCTGTGGGGGCCAACCTCTTCTCGGTGGTGGGCACTCTGCTGTTGCCCGGCCTGGCCCTGCTCACACAGGACTGGCGCCTTCTGCAGGGGCTAAGCACCCTGGCAATAGGACTCCTGCTGCTCTTTTGGGGGTAAGTGTGGTGGGAGACAGGGCAGCAGCCTCCATGGAGGCCACAAGTGTCACTTCCCTCTACACCTCTGTGCAGCACCAGGGACATGGATATGGGACAGGGACACAGAAAGCCACTTGATGTCCTGACCCCAGGTCCAGGGAGGAAGGGCATTGGCCTCTGTTATCCCTCTGCTGTATGGAGGACCTGAATGCATCCTCACCCCACCCCTGCAGGTTCCCAGCCCTATTCCCTGAGTCTCCCTGCTGGCTGCTGGCCACAGGGCAGCTGGCCCAAGCCAGGAAGCTCTTATGGCATTTTGCTGAAGCCAGCGGTGTGGACCCTGAGAACAGCTCTGAGGAGGAGAGCTCCCTAGCTACGGGTAACACAGCAGCCAGGATAAAGGAGGCCCGGGTGCTGAAGGATGAAAGGTGTCACCTGTACATATGCACCCTTCATGTTCTCTCATATCCATAGAGCTAGATGTGCTGTCTGCAAGGAGCCCCCAGCCCCGGTGCCACAGCATCCTGGAGCTTCGGCATACCAGCATCACCTGGAGGAACGGACTCATCCTGGGCTTCAGTTCGTGAGGAGGGGAGGGTGTGGGTGGGCTAAGAGAGGGGTTTGTGGGGCCCCCACCAGCCCTGCCCCTTTTGGGGCTTTGGTCGCCAGAGTCCCCAGCTCTGGCTGAATCCACAGCTTTGCCCTCCCTCCCAGGTTGGTCGGTGGGGGCATGAGAGCCAGCTTCTTCCTAAGGCTGGCCGCTCGTGAGCAGGAATTCTACGGACCCTATTTCCTGGGGGCTGGCCTAGAGGTGGCTGCCACCGTCTTCCTGCTCCTGACAGTGGATCGCTGGGGGCGCCGCCTGGTCCTGCTGCTGGGCACCTTGGTCATGGGCCTGGCATCCCTGCTGATTCTCTCAGGGGTCCAGTGTGAGTGCAGAGCCCTGCAGGCTAACAGGGTCATCCTGTTGGGCTGAAGTCAGCCCAATGAAATAGGAGGGCCCTGGGGTCAGCCCCCTCCTGGGGTCACAAGAGAAAAGCACAGTGTGTTGGGATGAGGCTGCTGTTCTTTTTACCTTGTTCATCTTCCTATGGTGCACCCAGAGAAACAGAGGCCCAAAGAGTTAAAGGGCTAAAAGCATGTACATGAAGGGGCTAACTATGAGGGTCTGGTCTGGATGGGGGCAGCGTGGAACACCTGATGCCAAACCTGGAGTGCAGGTGCAGGAGTGAAAGGTTGGGGAGGCCATGCTCAGCAGGACCCCTGAGACATGGACAAGGGGAGGGCCCTGGAGAAGTCTGACGTGGGCAGCATGGGCTCCCTCTCTCATGCCCAGACCTGCCAGGCTGGACTGTGCTGTCCCTCTCTGTCCTGGGGCTCCTGGCCTCCCAGGCCGTGTCCACCCTCAGCAGCCTCTTTGCGGCCGAGATCTTCCCCACAGTGATCAGGTGAGCTTCGGGCTGCCCAGCCACACGGCAGGACACAAAGTCCTGCCAGCCCAGCCCCCAGAGCCCTCTTGGGATTGGACACCCCCAACCCCACCCTCCCCAGCTTATGCCCAAGACTTCTCCACTCCATCACAACTGGAGTTCAGATTGTCTTTTCCTGGGTGACCTGGGGGACATTGGCACAGAAAGGTCAGGAATGGAGGGTGAGGAGATGGAGGTCTGAGGGAGGGGCAGAAATGAGACAGCCCCCAGAGAGGGCAGAATTCCAATTTTCTAATGAAAAGAACAAAAACTTGTTTCAGGGTAGGGAGGAGCAGCTTTTCCACAAAATTGTTTTCAGTTTTGTTTTCCTGGAGTCCCCACACCTCTGGTTCTGCTGGCTCCTCCCTAGAGGTGGACCTGCCTGGCGGCACTGCAAGTCACATGCTGTGCCCACATGTCCATCTGTCTGAGAGGGTGGTCACCTGCCCAGGCTTCCCATGCTACCCTCTCCTGCAGGGGAGCAGGGCTGGGCCTTGTGCTGGGTGCCGGATTCCTGGGCCAGGCAGCCGCCCCCCTCGCTGACATGCACGGCCGGCGGGGCTTCTTCCTGCTACACGTGGTTTTTGCCTCTTTCGCCATCCTTGCCCTGTTATGTGTCCTGCTGCTGCCTGAGAGCCGTGGACGTGGGCTGCCCCAGTCACTGCAGGATGCTGACCACCTGCGCCGATCGCCACTCCTTCGGGGCCGCCCCTGCCAGGACCACCTGCCCCTGCTGCCACCCTCCCACTGCTGGGCCCAGACACAACTGGTCCAGGAAGGGTGACTCTGGCTGGACAGACACACCACCCCTCAGATGGCCACATGTCAGTGTGGGCAGAGGGGTCTCAGGGTGGAGCTGTGGGGTCCACGTGAAGGGGAAGTCCCCAGTTGGGCCCCTTGTTCCTGGGGGCCCCGGCCTCCCCACCCCCAACCACCACTTGTGAAAGATAAAGGCGTCCACGGAACTTGACATCCTCACTGGCTCTTCCCTCAGGTCCCATCCTGGGGCTGGAGGGGGCTCCCCACTCCAGGCTCACCCAAGGCAGGGCGCCTGCAGCCCCTCCCACCCCACTCCCCGGGAGGCCAGTTCCCTGCTGCAGCCCTGGCTGGACTGGGGTGGAGTGACCTGCAGGTCACTGTGCAGACCCCACACTAGAAAGACAGCACATGTTTAATTCACACTTGCCGGAGAGCTGCTTCCTTTCATACAAAGATGAACTCTGCATGGGGGAAGGCGGAGCTAGGAATGAGGGTGGCTGACCCCTTCACAGGTGATTCAGCACAGTACTTGTTGGGCCCTTGGGGATGGGAGGGGCACCGCCTTCGCACAGCTCTACTCCAGGCTCTGGGTTCTGCCCCTGGGACTCTGTCTTCCCCTGGGAGAAGCAGGCTGCCCAAAGCCCCTGGGTGTGTGGTGAGGTGCCCTGAGGCCACCTCTGCACAGGTCATCTGGTCCTCCACGCTACATGGCCAGTTGTTGGCATGTCCAGTCGGACCTCTGTGGTCAGGCTGTCCATCCTGGTAAGAATGTCCACTCTCTGTGTCCAGGAGCTGTGCCCTCAGCAGGGTGGGTGCCGGTCCCCATCAGAAAGCACTCTTCCCTGTCCTGAGTGGCCATTGCATCTGGCCCTCACTTCGGCCCTCAGGGGGCGCCGTACAAGTCTGCTAGCCGGGCGAAGCGAGGGCCCCAGTCCTGGAGGCAACTGTAGTCTTGGTCCTCATCGCCCAGGCTGGACAGGATGGAGCTCAGTGTCCCTGCCATGGACCCGTCTCCTTCGTAGTCATAGATGAGAGCAGTGTCATAAGGTGGGACGCTGAGGTCACTATCCGCAGCCTCCAAGCCCTACAGAGAGGCCCCAGGAGTTCAGAACCCAGCTGCAGCACAGGGCGAGGTCAACCCAAGGTATGGCACCAGGAAGGGACAGAGGGGGTGTGAGGGTTACTGGGGGTTTGAGGAGCAGCCCTGAGTGTGGGGGCACCACTGGGAGCCCCAGTCCCAGGATTCAGATTTGAAAAGAGAAGGTTCCCTCTGGGCTGCTCTCCTTCCTTGGGCCCACCCCTCCCTGAAGACTGTGTCCTGCCTAAGGCTTCCTGACACCCCATCTGGAAGAACAGCTGGTTCTGTCTCTTAAACGTTTGGCCATTGGTCTGTTGCCTCCACCTGTGCATGTCATTGTCATTGTACACATGGGCTCCTGCAGGGTTGCATACCTCCTAACTAGAACCTGCACTTGGGCCTGCCCTCACTAGGCCTCTGTCAGAGGCGAAACTACAAGCCAGGGCACTAAGTGTACAGGCAGGTGTGGCACCTGGCACACTACTGAGTAGCTGCATGCTCCCCCCGTTGCCCACTCAATTGGATTTTCCATGTTCTGGGCATCTCCTGTGTTGATCTCAGGAAGTCACTGATGCTGTGTCCAGGGGAGCTACTGTTGGATGCCTGGGTTCAGCTGACAGCTGCACTTCTACCTGCAGGGGTCATTAAGTTTCCTCTGCCATTGGTGGGTGGGCAGTGCTGCAAGGCAGTCTCTGACCAACCCAGGCTCAACTAGGTCTGCTGTGATCCTGTGCAGGGGTCACCAACCTCCTCTTCCCTCAGGGCTTGAGCGCTGTGGCCCTCTGTTCCCCAAGCCTCACTCAGCTCTCAGTTCCTCAGGAGCTTCCTAGAAGCTTAGCCAGGGTCCCCAGTAGTGCGCCCACTCCCTGGGGCTGTGCATGTACAGGGGTACAGGAACGCACTTGTATGTGGTGTGTGTATGCATGCATGCACATGTGTGCCCCCTGCCCTCTCAACCCCTGCGGGATATACCTCGTTGATGAAGTCGGCCATGTCCGCTGGGCTGGTGGGCAGCGTGCGGGATGGTGGGGGGCGCACCCGGCTGAATGGGGTGTCTCGGCGCAGCGGTGGTCGTCCCAGAGGGGCGCCCAGGGCTGCCAGCTCTGAGGGGTGGCGCAGTTGGCTGATGTCGTAGGCATCCTGCAGACAAAGTGCATGGACTTGAGAGCCTGGATGCATGACACGGTGGGGGTTCCATCCCAGGTACCTTCCTGAGACTGCACAATAGGTTTGGGGGTTTGAGGAGAGGATGTGGGGAGGCCCCTACCCTTGGAGCCTGGGAGCTGGCCCACGGCCTGGGCTCCCTAGGACCCTTCCCACAGCTTAACATTCTGAGCCGCCACCTCCCCCCCCACCCCTGCCCTTACCTGGTCCTCCTCCCCGCCCCCCTGCTCATCATAGTTGAGGATGTTGTCCCGGAGGTCGTCCTGCAGTCCCTGTAGAAGCCCTTTGTCCCAGGACTGCTGCCTGAGCCGCGCGAGGAGGGCCACCGGCAGGGCGAGCGCTGGGCGGGCAGATAGGGCGAAGTTGGTGCCAGGTGTGGCTGCGTGGGGCGTGGCTGCGTGGGGGCGTGGCTGCGTGGGGCGTGGCTGCGTGGGGCGTGGCTGCGTGGGGTCGTGGGGCGTGGCTGCGTGGGGCGTGGCTGCGTGGGGGCGTGGCTGCGTGGGGCGTGGCTGTGTGGGTGTGGGACGTGGGGCGTGGGGGCGTGGGGCATGGCTGCGTGGGATGTGGGGTTGTGGACGTGGCTGCGTGAGGTGTGGGGCGTGGCGGGGCTGCGCACGGGGCGGCGGGGAGAGAAGCGGGGCGTGTTGGAGGGCTCCAGGGCCTGAGGGCGGCGGTCCCAGGGCGTGGGCACTCACAGAGAAGCAGGATGACGCTGGCCAGCACGATGACCAGGGCGCCGAGGCTGATGCCCGTGCCCTTTGCCCTCAGCGCGGCGGCCCCCTGCAGGCAGGCGCCGTCCTGGCCGCAGAGGCACACGGTCACGTTAAGGGGCTGCTCGCGCTGCTGGGGCGGCTGCCCCGAGTCCCGGAGCAGCAGGCTGAGGCGGTGCAGCCCCTCCTGGACCTGGTGCCGCAACCTCAGGCGCGCGTGGCTCACTGTGGAGGGTGCCCATGGTCAGCAGGGCCCTCCAGGGCTGGCCACGCCCCCTCCGTACCCCATGGGGATCGTGAGATGCTGGGCCTGTTTCCCATCTGCGCATGCACTGAGTGTGCGCTTAGGTGGGAACCAGCAGGACCACGTCTTGGGTGTACCCCAGGTTCCAGGTCTGAACCCCCAGGGTGGGTGAGGGGCATGGAACTCACTGTTAATCTGGCTGAGGCTCCAGTTCCGGGCCAGCTCTGGAACCCTGGGGCTCAGCTGGAAGTGGAAGGGGGCCCCGTGGGGGGGCAGGTCCTCATCGGTGGCACCCAGGAGAAGGCCAGAGCCCTGGTCTGGCTCGCTGCACAGGCTTCCAGATGGTGGGGAGAGCTCAGGCGCATGGTCGTTGACCTCCAGGATCTCAATGGACAGGGTCCCGGTGGCCGTGCAGGGCGGGGAGGCTGCAGACAGAATAGGCCTGGTGGGCTTCTTGTCCCTGCTGGAGCCCACTGCCCCCTCTATAAGTCTGCTCAGTGGAAGGCCTGTCTCTCAGCCTTGGGGCCAGCGGCAGGGACTCCCGGCCTGGGTTAGAGAGCCATGGAGCCCAGGCATGGACTCACCATCATCATAGGCCAGGATGATGGCCCTGTACCAGCCATCCTTGAGGAAGGGGGACGCCGGGCTGAGCACACGCTGGGTCTGTACCCAGCCTGTGGCTCCATCCACTTGCAGCCAATCCTCAGGGTCATAATCCTTGGAGTAGCTGTCAGCCAAGGGGGGAAGAAGGGAACAGGGTGGCCCTGAGCTACATGGGACCCCCTAGAGGTATGGTCACATACAGACTCACATACATCCCCAAATGCATACACACCTCACACATACACATATACACACACTCACACACTAGCTTTTGAGGCCCTAAGCTGGTGTTTTCTATCTCAATCCACAGGTGAGAAAACAGGCTCAGGAAGGCAGGTGAGCTGACCAGGGCCCTGTGGCCACTGAGTGACACAGCATCACATTGATAGGATTCAACCTGTGGACAACGTGGAGATAGACACAGATACACAGGGCCAGGGCTGGGGGTGGAATCCAAGGGCCAGTCCCACCAGAGGACTGCTCTTCAGAATGGACAGGGCTAACCACCCAGAGGCTGGTCAGAATAGACTGTGACCTTGTCAGTATGTGCCGAATGTAGCCAGTCCTGCCCTACAGAACAAGGTCATACCAGTATGCACACACATAGGACTTGAGACCCCCTGGACTGCCAGGGACACACAGACAGACGAGCCCTCCACCCTCTGACCAATGGCCTGATGGGAACCTTCAGGGCACAGGTGCTGGGGTACTCTCAGCTGGGCTCTGGCAGGGAAATTGAGGAATGGGGCTATTAGCTCCCTCTGCCTCACCCCCAGGGTCCCTGGGGAGGTACCTGAGCCTCTGCAGCTGCTGTGTGTCAGGGTCTTGGGCAGAGAAGGTGGCCACAGGGGTTCCTGGGGCTGCCCCCTCAGCCAGGCTGGTCCTCAGGGGATTCTCCTGGAACACGGGCGCCTCATTCACGTCCCGCACCTGCACAGTGACTTGGGCCTGGCCCCGCTCCGCCCTGGGGGCAGCCGCCTGCAGGGGCACCTCGTTCTGCACAACCACTTTGAGGCTGTACTGGTCACAGTGCTCATAGTCCAGGGGCTGTGGGGAGGAAGCAGAGCCGACAGCCCGCTCAGGGCTCTGGGCCCCCTCGTTTTTGGACATCCCAAAGCAGGTGCAGGCTGGGAGAAGGCCTCCACACCATGCTGCTGCCCCAGGTCTGTCCTCAGAGCCCTGCTTCCCTCCTTTTCAGCCTCGGAAAAATAAAACTTATGCAGGACAAAAAAGGCACAAAGCATGATGTAAAAAGGATCAAATAGATTCATCGCTCGAAATGAATCCTTTGGGTGTTGTGTGGTCAGTGACTCAAGCAAACGCTCATCTGGGTATTGATGGAAGGTGTTTGGTAGATGCAGTTAAATTAACTTCTACAGTCAATTGGCCTAAGTGAAGGTGATCCTGAACCATGGCGGGCCTCACCTGCTGTTGCAAGTCCTTAAAAGCGAAACGATTTCTGAGGAAGAAGGAATCGGCCTCAGGACCGGCTCTGAGCTGCCAGCTTCCCCTATGAATCTCAGACTCGCCCAGCCAGCCCCACAACGGCGAGAGCCAATTTCTTGCAATAAATTTCTCCATATATCAATATCTAAATATATCTATATCTTTACATGTGTGAATCTATGCACGTGTGCACGCACGTGTTTCCTACCGTTTCTCGGGTTTCCTATCCGGCTGATGCGCGTACAGTCTATACTCACACATGATGCGTACACAGAGTGGCACACACTGTAAATAACACACAGGCTTGTGGGGGTGGCCCTGCGCCCTGTGGTCAGTGTGGTCTGAGCCTGCCGTCCCAGCATTTCCCATCCTCTTGGCTCCATCCCCTCCCTCTGCTCCCTTCTGAGGATGGGCAGAGGGCCCAAAGGTTCCCAGGGCTTGAGGAGAGTGATGCCCCTGCTGCAGGAGCTGTGCACCGCTCACCTTCACCACAGACAGCACACCTTCGTTGGTCTTGGGGTCTGTGCGGATAGTGAAATGCCCATCGGGGTCACCCTCCAGGATGGTGAACCTGGCTGCCCAGTTGGGGGAACCTGGCAGGTCCTTGTCCTCCACCTCCAGCCGCCCCACATCGACTCCACTCATGGCCTCTGTAGCCTCCATGAAGAACTGTGGGAACCCACCCCAGATCCCCACCGGGGTTGTCAGGGGTGGGGACACCTCTTGCCCTCCCAGCTAAGTGCTGCCCACCCACTGGAGCCCTCCCAGGTTGGTTTGCCTCCAGTCACTACCCTCCCCCACCCCGGGGCCCCATGAGCCCCTCTCTGTGGGCTCAGCTGCACACGGGCTTGGGGGAGACACAGAGGGATGTCTGGGCTGCTTCTCCTAGGGCCCCTCTCCTGGCTCCTCCTGACTGTTCACTGCTCACAGCACCGTCTCTGTTGGCCCCGACTCAGGTCTCTGTGCTACCTGTGCAGGACTCCTGCTCTGAAGCACCCAGCCCAACACCCTCCATGAAGCCCTGGTCCCCACTGGGCCCGGGGAGGGAAAGGCAACTGGAGCAGGGGCTGGTGGGGTGGGGACAGTGATGGCACCTCTTCCCTGGTGAACCCAGGGGCGTTGTCATTGACATCCTCAAGGGTGATGATGGCTGACGCGGTGGCGGTCAGGCCATCTCCAGACATGTCCGCCACCTGCAGGGTCAGATTGTACACGGCGACCACCTGGGGGATGGCAACAGGGAATTGGAGACTGGGTGGGCACAGGGCAAGGCAAGGGGCAGGCCATTTGTGGGCTCAGCCGATAAAGGAGAGCCCTGTGGGTGGCAGAGGCCCCAAGTGGCTCCAAGTACTCTGCCTGCTCCCAAGCTCTGGGGCAAAATGTGCTGCCTGGCCTCTCAGGGTCCAATGGCACTTCTGTCAACTCTAGACTCTGCCCCAGCCTAGGAGTGGGCAAGAGGTCAGTTACCAAGTCAGATAAGCATTTACAGAGCACCTACTGCATGCTGGACCATGAGGGGCACCGACGAGCTGGGTCCCTGCCATAGCAGAGAGAGAGAGATGGGTGAAGATCACCTGACACAGTGACAAAACACAGCCACACAAGTGGCCTGGAGAAACCAAGAAGGGTTTCCTGGAGGTGCTGACGCTGCACAGAAGCCCAGAAGTGAGAGGCAGCAGTGGTCTTGACAGAGGGTGGCCGTCACTCCAGAGCATGAATGGTTACTGTGAGGCCCAAGAGGACCAGACCGACTGTTTAGTAGGCAACATGTATTTTGGCAGCAAAAACGCTGAGGATATGTCAGGGGCAGGCACTGCACTGACGGCCTCTCACACCCTGTCTTGACCTAACTTCACAACTACCCAGGAGGCAGGTGCAGCCCAAGTTGAGTCTGTGCCCAGAGTCTGAAGGCACCATGAGTGTTCCCAGCAACTGGGGGGGTCCCTTCAACTGTAGAGGAGGGACAGTCTGGCTGAGCAAGGCTGGGTTAGAGGGCCCAACTCTAAATGAGCTGCCCCTGTCCACCCAAAAGCGCCAACGAGATAGGCAAAGATTGGTCAGGTGCAACACTGGCTTCCCTGTTGCCAGCTTTCAAAGCAGAGCGGCGGCCGTCTCACCTCGCGGTCCAGGCCCACTTGAACCGTGCGTATCTCCCCCGTGTGCTCATCGATACTGAAGAGCTGGGCGCTGCCCTGCTCTAGGATGGAGTACCGCAGGGCCGCGTTGTCTGTTTCTGGGTCGTCAGCATCCGTGGCCTCGGCTCTGGTCACGTAGGTGCCTGGGAAGGATGAAGACATATGAGTACAACACCCATGGATGCCAGCCCCTGACTTCCACTCCCCTGCGGCCCACCAAACGAGTTAGGCCTGTGCAGACGTGAATATCCAAGCCTTTTGCCTGTGTTTGTGGGGGAGGAAGCAGGAGTGTGATACATGTTGGCTCAAGGGCTGATATCTGTGTCTCCCGCAAGACACGGAGACGACCCGGCAGGGGCTGAGAACACTGGGTCAGACCAGGTGAGCAGGAGAACCCAGGGCTGGCCCTGAGCCCCGGCTGCCGGGGAGACCGAGGGTGTGCTGGCTCGCCCAGCAGGCGCTGACCTCAGCCCTGCCACAGAGAGAAGCAGTGACCAGGGCAGGACCTGGGCTCGGAAGTAAACAAGCCACCAAATCTCAGGGAGGGGTGGGGGCAATGCAGGGGCCAGGAGGTTCTTCAATGCCTGTCCTCACACCCACTTTCCCTCTGGTGAGGTTTAGGTTTGACCTCCATGCTTCCCGAAGCTCAGGTGTACTCCATAGTCCAGGCTAATATCAAGGAACAACACACACACACACACACACACACACACACACACACACACACATATGTACTTCTACCATATAGTAGGAAGCCAACCGATAAATGGAGAAAGAATGATAGGATTAGAAAACCACTGTTTCCCAGCCATTAGAATAGCATGGATTCGGGCAAGAACCATTAGTGGATGCTAAAACTGGTGGGTGAAACTTTGAGGAGTAACAGGATATTTGCACAGTCTCAAAGTATCTTCCACAAGCTACCTATTAATTACAAAGGGAGAAACAGAAAAATCACAGTGGAGAAGCCTGGCAGACACTCCTTTCACTGGGTGGGTCAAAGTCAACGTCTCCAGGCGCAGGACGTGTGTGCTTCCTTGTACGATGCAATGAGGAGGACACAGCACCACTTCTGTGGGGTTCCCTACAAAAAGCAAAGCCCAAATCCAACCACACAGACCTGCATTCTTCAACATAACTGCTCTGGTGCTTCAGAATGTCAACGTCATCATTAAAGAGGTAAAAGACTTCTACAATGAAAAGTACAAAACATTGCTGAAAGAAACTAAAGCAGACAATTAAATGGAAACACATCCCATGTTCATGGACTGGAAGAATTAATATCGTTAAAATGTCAGTACTACCCAAAGCAACCTACGGATTCAATGCAATCCCTATCAAAATCCCAAGGACATTTTTTTGCATACACAGAAAAGCCATTCTAAAATTTATATGGAATATCAAGGAAATCTAAATAGCCGAAACAATCTTGCAAAAGAACAAAACTGGAGGGCTCACACTTTCTGATTTTAAAAGGTATAGTGATCAAAACAATATGGTACTGTCATAAAGGCAGACTTACAGATGATAAAAGGAAAGAGAGCCCAGGAAGAAACTCTCACATACATGGTCAAATGATTTTTGACAAGGGGGCAGTGATCGTTCAATAGGGAAAGGACAGCCTTTTCAACAAATGGTGCTGGGAAAACTGGATACCCACATGTAAAAGAATGAATGGGACCCATAATTATCTAATACCATATATAAAAGTTAACTCAAAATGGCTCAAAGACCTAAAACTATAAAATCGAAGGTAATACCAGCTGGTGTGGCTCAGTGGTTGAGCATCGACCTAGGATCCAGGCGATACGGGTTCGATTCCTGGTCAGGGCACATGCCCAGGTTGAGGGCTCGATCCCCAGTGGGGGGGCGTGCAGGAGGTGGCCAATCAATGACTCTCTCATCATTGATGTTTCTCTCTCTCTCTCTCCCCCTCTCCTTTCCTCTCTCTGAAATCAATAAAGATATATTTAAAAACAAACAAACAAATAAAACAACAACAACAGAAAACAGAAGATAACACAGGGGAAAATATTCATGACACTAGATTTGGCAATAATTTCTTGGATATGATACCAAAGGCACAGAAACAGAAGAAAAAAGGAACAAATTGGGTTTCATGAAAATGAAAAAGTTTTGTTCACCAAAAGACAATATTGAGTGAAAATACAACCACAGAATGGGAGGAATTATTTGCAATCATATATCAAATAAGGGGTTAATATCCAGAATACATAGAGAATCCCTAAAATTAAACAACAACAAAACAAACAGCCCGATTAAAAAATGGGCAAAGGAATTGAATAGTCATTTGTCCAAAGAAGATACATGAACAGCCATTAAGCATATGAAAAAAATGCTCAACATCACTAATTGTTAGGGAAGTGCAAACCAAAACTCCAATGAGACACCACCTCATATCCACTAGGATGCCTACTATCTAAAAGCAGAAAATAGCTCTAGCCAGTTTGACTCAGTGGTTAGAGTGCCGGCCCACGGACTGAAGGGTCCTGGGTTCGATTCTGGCCAAGGGCACATACTTCAGTTGTAGGCTCAATCCCCCACCCTGGTCAGTGGATGAGCTGGAGGCAGCCAATCAATGTGTCTCTCTCACATAGATGTTTCTATCTCTCCCTTTTCCCCTCTCTCTGAAAAGCAATGGAAATAAATATTCTCGGGTGAGCATTAAAAAAAAAAAAGCAGAAAATAAGTGTCAGCAGGAATGTGGAGAAACTGGAAGCCCTGTGCACTGTTGGTGGGAATGTAAAATGGTGCAGCCACTGTGGAGGACATTATTGTGATTACTCAAAAAATTAAAAATAGAACTCCCATATGACCCAGCAATTCCACTTCTGGGGATATACCCAAGAACTGAAAGCAGGGTCTCTAAGACATATCTGTCCGTCTGCCCATGTTTGCAGCAGCATGACTCACAACAACTAACACATGGAAGGAACCCAAGTCTCCATCAACAAATGAATGGATAAGCAAAACGTGGTCTCTACACACACATGGAATATTATGCAGCCTTTAAAAAGGAAGGAAATTCTGACACATGCTACAGCATGGACGAACATTATGGAAAGTAAAAAAAAACCAGTCACAAAAAGACAAATACTGTATGATTCCATTCATATTAAGCACGTAGTCAATTCATAGAGACAGAAAGAATAGCGGTGGCCAGGGGCTGGGGAAAGGGGAAGGGGAGTCAGTGTTTACTGGGGACAGCTTCAGTTTGAGAAGGTGAGAAGAGCTGTGGGGATGGGTGGTGGTGATGGTTGCCCAACATTATGAATGTGTTTAATACCACTGAACCATACACTTAAAAATGATTAGGATAGTAAATTTTTTTTTTTAATCCTCACTTGAAGATATTTTTTCCATTGCTTTTCAGAGAGTGGGGGGGGGGGAGAGAGAGAGAGAGAGGAGCATCGATGTGAGAGAGACATATCAATTGGTTGCCTCCTGCAAGCTCCCCGACTGGGCCTGGGGATGGAGCCTGCAACCAAAGTACGTGCACTTGGCCGGAATTGAACCAGGGACCCCTCAGTCCTTGGGCTGATGTTCTAACCACTGATAAACTGGCTAGGGCAGGATAGTAAATTTGTTGTTGTTGTTAATCTTCACCCAGATATATTTTTTCCCCATTGATTTTTAAAGAGAGTGGAAGGGAAGAAGGGGAAGAGAGAGTGAGAGAGCTAGAGAAACATCGGTGTGAGAGAGACACATCGATTAGTTGCCTCCTGCGACCCAGGTACATGCCCTTGACCGGGAATCAAACTGTGACCTCCTGGTTTATGGGTCGACTCTTAACCACTGAGCCACGCCAGCCGGGCCAGAACAAATTTTTTAAAAAGCGAGCGTTGTGGAAACCTAATGGCTAAGGGACGTTCCAGACAAAGAGAGAATTGAGGAGGCCCTGGTGCTTAGGGGTGGAAAGAGATTGTCAGCCCCACCGTGATGAGAACAAGTGGGTCATCCACAAAATAGTACTTATTTTGGATGCATCAGATGGGTGAGGGCACAAGGCAACCTGCTAACCAGGAGCCCAGGATGTGACCAGCCTCTCTGAGGAGAGTGGGACATGTGGAGGATTTCACCTTTGGTGGAGCAAAGTAGGATGACGCAGCCACCCCAGAAGCAGGCAGGAAGACAGGCGGTGAAACTGGAGAAGACTCTCAAAGGCGGAGGGTGGACTGACATGACAGCTCACAGCCCTGGGAGCCCCCGCACAAGGGGATCTGTGCCCTCTTGTCAGTCCTTTTGCAGAGGCCCTTACTGAGTGCTCATGAGAAAGACAGGGCAGGAGGAGGCCTGGGAGGGCACCTGTGGCTCAGGCCTGCAGAGTCTGCCCAAGTTGGGGTGAGTGAGAGGACTGGGAAGCCAGTTGGTGCTCAATACTGGGTGGTGATGGGGTTGCTGGGGGAGAAAAGGACCCTGCCCTGAGCAGGAGAGGAGGAGGTTTGCCCCTGGGGGAAGGGCAGGAACCCTAAACAAGCTCTATCCTAGAGGCTCAGGTACACAGGGACCACATAGAGCTGGGATTGAACCTGCAACCTATAGCTGAGACCCCTGCCCCCACTAGGAGCCTTGCAACAGCAGTCACCCCGGGATGGGGTAGGAGCGTGGAGAGATCCCTGTGTGCTTGGGCATGCAGGGCCTGCTGGAGTCTGGGGTGCAGCAGAAATACAGAGAGAAGCCCCAAGAGGCTGAACTAAAGCAGCAACAGAGGCAAGGCTGGCCCAGCTGCAGACGACACCCGCCCGCTCCCTGCTCCCTGCCTCCCCACAGCGAGGCCAGAGCCCCATTCCCAGGCATTCACTGCTGATCTCCATCTCTGCTGTTCTTTTACACACAGAAGAACAAGAAGGAAAAAAAAGCCTTCCTCAAAGACCAAGCAGCCAACAGAAACAGATCTACAGCTGACCAGACCCTGGGGCCTTTATCCAACAGAACCCTGAAAGAGCTATGATCCGTGTGCAGGAGGCTCCAGTGGAAAAGGCCGGCAACATGCATGAACAGATGGGGAATTCAGAGAAGAGACGGGGACTGTAAGAACAGGCAGGGTTTCTTTTGCTATAAAAGGCATCATTGGACCAACTGAAGTGGAATAAGGCTTGTAGATGAGAGATTGGTAGGTGTCAGTATTAACTTCCTGACTGTCATCATCATGCTGTGGCTAAGGAATTAGAATGTATGCACTGAAGGCACCAGGTCTGCAACCAGCACGGAAGGAAGGAAGGAAGGGAGGGAGGGAGGGAGGGAGGGAGGGAGGGAGGAAGGAAGGAAGGAAGGAAGGAAGGAAGGAAGGAAGGAAGGAAGGAAGGGAGGGAGGGAGGGAGGGAGGGAGGGAGGGGGGAGGGGGAGGGAGGGGGTGGGGGAGGGAGGGGGAGGGGGAGGGAGGGAGGGAAAGGTTAAAGCAAATGTGATATATATCACATCTCTGTGAAGGGTATACAGAAATACTTTGCAGCTTTTCTCTAAGTATGAAATTAGGTCAAAATAAAAAGTAAAAAGTAAAAAAGGGATTGTCGTTTTAAGTCATGAAAAACCAAAAGAGGGATGAAGTAAAATAAACATGAGTGACAAAGGAGGGCACACCTCTGCCATGAACGGGTGCTCGCCGCCCGTCTAAAGCACGACTTGCTTGGGGTTTGACCAAGCCCCTGGGAGCAGGGGTGGGGAAGAAGGAGGGAATCACTGTCTGGAATGAAATCTGTCTGCCCTGGAACAGACTAGGACAAGTAAGTCCATCTTGTAAAGACTCTTAAAGGACAGAGGGCTGTGTTTTGTTTGCAATCAAAATGTTGACTTAAGAAGCAATGAGAGGGCATGACTGTGTAATGGGCCTGGGGTTTCCGTTGTGGGGGATGAAAGTGTTCTGGAACTAGATAAGGAGTTGGTTGTGCAACATTGTGAGTGTACTAAATGAAGTGTTCATTTTAAAGTGGTTAATTTTATGTTATGTGAATTTCACCTCAATTTAAAAGAAGCAGCAGCAGCCAGAGCTTTGCCATCCACGAATCCTCTCCTTCCATTTTGGAAGATTTGGGGGTTTGAAATTAATATTGAAATAGGAAGTGACTTTTTTTGTGTGCTGGCATTGTGAATTAAACACTCCTCCCCACCCGCAAGATACTTTTTACATTGCAATAAATAGTGCAATTTTAGCAGCGGGGAAACAAGGAGTGTAGGAAGTCCCCACCTCCCTCATATGCATTTTATCCCTGTGCATTTTTCCTAAGTAGCACTGATCTCCCCAGGTGCTGGGTAAGAGACAGAACTGGGGGGGGGGGGGGGAGCAGGAGGGGGGAGGTCTGAGCATATTTGCTTGCCCTTTGGGAAATAGGAAGTAACTTGAGTTGACTTGTGGAAATTCTATCAGTACTGAAAACTGTTCACTTATTTTTAGACTCTTTGAAGGACCTCTGAAATTCTTGCTAAAGGGAAATCCTGGACTTCTGACCTACCCAGAGCCCCCCCCCCCCCGCTGCAGTTCCCCTCCCCTGTGGGAACCAGTGGGCAGGGTGGCCAGGCTCCCACCTCACCTGGCACAGCACCCTCCAGCACTTGGCCAGTGAACACCTCCTGCAGGAAGACAGGCCGGTTGTCGTTCTGATCCACAACCACAATCTCCAGGTCCGTGGGCTCCTCCAGGGTGGATCCTCCCAGGTCCAGAGCAAAGGCCCTTAGCTAGTCAAGCAGAGAGCAAGGACTGGCACTGTGATCCCCAAATTTCCGTGGCTCCCACAAAAGCCATGCAAAAGGGACAGCAAGTGCCGACTTTGTATTCCGCTGGAAACACCAACTTAAACGGATGAGAAACAGCACACGGGTGGGGCATGTGCTGCAGCAAATGGAACTTCCCTGAAGAGGATACTGCTTTCTCATAGCAGGCAGGGCGACCACCATGCTTCCCCTCTCGCCTTGGCCACCAGGAAGCTCACAGCTATGTTTCAAGCATGACCGAAGTAACGCTCTCACTAGCATTCCTGGTCTCTCTCCCTTTTTATATACAGTTTTGGCTCCTCTTAAACTTTAATTCCTCTGTGCACATGAAATTTTTAATCAAACCACCTCTTATCATTTTGGAGCATGGCCATGATATAATTTCCAGGTAAAGGAATCTAACTTTCTGTGTAAGGAAACACAGTCTGAAGGAAGGCTCAAGGCACATGAAAGCAAAGGCAGAGGCCCCTTCCCCAAGGCAAGTTCAACATGGCATTTTGGACAGGCCAGGATGGGATCGAGGGCAGGTCACTCTGTAGGGGAGTCAGATGAGGTTCCTGGCCCCGCTCTTGGGCCTCTTGCTTACCTGGCTCCTTACCTCCCTCCCCACTGCCTTTTCTCTTAGATCTCAGTCTCAAACCCTCCAAGGGGCGGGTCTGTGGTGTCTTCCCCTGGGTCCCACCCCCATGAATCAAGGGGCACCTGCCAGCGGGATTCGGGAATACTGTGGGGTTCTTCTAACATTCTGTCCCCTCCAAATATAGCCAGGTCGGGGGAGAACAGGCTGTGGGTGAAGAGGGTGTCACCAGTATGGGCGCTGGTTTCCTGGGGAGGGGACGCCTGCCCTCGCTGCAGGCTGCCCGGCGCTCTGCCCAGGGCCACCCCGCTCCTCCACGGGCCTCGGTTTGCCCCTTTGTTAAATGGGAATATAACACCTGCTTCCTTGGGTTGCAGGTTCGAGTCCCAAATTCCCACCCCTGCCCCCCAGTTAAGGACGCCAGGCCTTGCTGGAGAAGCGACTTGGCCTAACGCGCCCACCGGGGAACAGAGCCAGGTGGGGCAGGGGCCCCACCCTGAAGCGGTCCGTCTTCTCCCGGTCCAGCGTGGCATTCAGGAACACCTTCCCCGTGAACTTGTCGATGGAGAACACGCCCCGCGGCTCCTCGTCCACGCCGGGCCCCTGGATGCTGTAGATGACGCTGCCCAGCTGCTGCTTGTCGGACTTGATCTGCCAGCGCAGGAAATGGGCTGGGGGAGGGGCCCCCAGGGCTGGGGTCCCCCCT